>NW_026908468.1:0-31079 GCF_028858725.1 Colius striatus
CCTGCTCTGCACGGCCACCTCCCCACAGGCTCCCAGCTGCTGCCAGGAGCTCGCTCCACGATCAGCTTCCAGCACAGCCACAGCCTCCTGCAGCCCACGCCAGCGGGGCACGAGCAAGGGCTCCGCGCGGGGCACGCTGGGAAGCCGAGGCCCCGCCCCCTCCGCCGCACGCCGCCTCCTGCCGTGCGCCGCCGCACAACTACAGCTCCCGGCACGCACCGCGGCTGCCGCCCGCGGCTTTGGACGGCAGCGACGCGCTGGGGGTGATGGGAAATGGAGGCTGCGGGGCGCCAACGAGCCTCCGCACCTCCCGCTTTTAGGGGCTGCAGCCTAGTTTTTAAGATTCAACCCCTGCTTTTAGGCTCTAAATCCTTGTGTTTTGGTCTAACCCCACAGTTTTAGGGTCTAAATCCTCATTTTTTTGGCCTAAAATCTACTTTTTAGCGTCTAAAACCTTGTTTTGAGGTGTATACCGTCAGGTGTTGGGTCTAAATCCTCGTCTTTTTGAGTCTAACCCATCAGTTTTAGGGCCTAAATCCCCATTTTTTGGTGTTTCAACTCCCAGTTTTAGCATCTGGATCCTTGTTTTTAGGACTAACCCCCTGGGTTTAGGGTCTAAATCCTTGTTTTTGGGGTCTAAACAACCAGTTTTAGGGTCTTAATCGTAGTTGTCAGTCTATATCCCCTCTTTTAGGGTCCAAATCCCCATTTTTGGGTCTAAAGCCTCAGTTTTAGGGTCTAAATCCCCCTTTTTGGTGTCTAAACCCCCTGTTTTAGGGTCTAAATCTTTGATTTTAGTACTAAACCCCTCGTTTTAGGGCCTAAATCCTTGTTTTGGGGATCTAAACACTCATTTTTAGGGCCTAAATCCTCACTTTAGGTCTTAACTCCCTGTTTTAGGATCTAAATGTCCGTTTTTGGGTCTAAACCCAAAGTTTTAGGGTCTTAATCCTCATGTTTTGGGCCTAAAGTCTAGTTTTTAGGGTCTAAATCCTTGTTTTAGGTCTATAACACCTGTTTTATTGGTCTAAATCCTCGGGTTTGTGGTCTAAACCCTCAGTTTTACGGTCTAAATCCCCTTTTTTTGGTGTCTAAACTCCCAGTTTTAGGGTCTAGATCGTCGCTTTTAAGGACTAAACCCCTGTTTTTTGGTCTAAATCCATGTTTTGGGGGTCTAAACAACCAGTTTTAGGATCTAAATCCCCTTTTTTTGGTGCCTAAACTCCCAGTTTTAGGGTCCTTGGTTTTAGGATTAAACCCGTGGATTTAGGATCTAAATCCTTCTTTTGGGGGTCCAATCCCCCAATTTTAGGGTCTAAATCCTCAGTTCAGGGTTTAAACCCCCAGTTTTAGGGTCTATATGCTTCTTTTGAGGTCTATGCCACCTGATTTTGAGTCTAAATCCTTGTTATAAGGATCTAATTCCCGAGTATTAGGGTCTAAATCTATGTTTTTGGTGTCTAAACTCCCCGTTTTAGGATCTAAATCCTTATTTTTAGGGTCCAAACCTTCAGATCTAAACCGCAGTTTTGGGGTCTAAATGCTCATTTTCGGGGTCTAATCCCCCAGTTTTAGGGTCTAAATCCTCCTTTTTTATCTAAGTCCCAGGTTTGGGGTCTAAACCTTTGGTTTTTAGGGTCTACATCCTCATCTTTGGAGTCTGAAGCCCCAGTATTAGGGTCTAAGTCCTCATTTTTGAGACTCAAACCCCAGTTTTAGGATCTAAATCCTCATTTTAGAGACTAAACCCCCAGTTTTAGGGTCTAAATGTTTATTTCAGTGTCTAATCCCCAGTTTTAGGGTCTGAATCCTAATTTCAGGGTCTAAACCACAGTGTTAGGGTCTAAATTCTCATTTTTGGGGTCGAAAGCTCCAGTTTTAGGGTCTAAATCCTCATTTTAAAGTCTAAAGCACAGTTTTAGGGACTAAATAATGGTTTTTGGACTCTAAACCCCCAATTTTAGGGTCTAACTCGCCATTCTTTGCTCTAAACCACAGTTTTAGGGTGTAAATCCTTGCTTTTAGGTTGTAAATCCTAAACTCTAGATTGTAGGGTCTCAATCCTACTTTTTGGGTCTAAACCCTCAATTTTATGGTCTGAATCCTCATTTTAGAGTCTAAAACCCCCGTTTTAGGCTCTAAATCCTTGGTTTAGGGTCTAAACCCCCAGTATTAGGGGCTAAATCCCCAGTATCTTGATCAAAAACCCCCGATTTGAGGCTTTAAACCCTCATTTTGGGGTCTAAACCTCTGGTTTGAAGGTCTAAATGCTTCTAATTTTTTGATCTAATCCCCACAGTTTAGGCTCTAAAGTCTTAGAATGTGATTTAAAGCCCCACTTTTAGGGTACAACTCCTTATTTTTAGGATCTAGAGCGCCACTTTTAGGGTCTAAATCCTGATTGTTGGCCAAGCTGAAGGCTCATCAGTCAACGGGTGCTGCTGGGACGCATCCTGGAGTGCTGCTGAGGGAGCTGCTGATGTGATTGCTGAGCCTCTCTCCATCATTTTTGAACCACCATGGAGCTCTGCCCTGGTGAGGCCTCACCTGGAGTCCCGTCTCCAGTTCTGGGCTCCTCAGCTCAAGAGGGACAGAGAACTTCTGGAGAGAAGCCCATTCAGGGCCCTCAAGGTCAGGTGTTTATTCCCACACCAAAGCGTGTCCTGGTTCCCCTCACTCCCCCCATGGAGAGCAGGGGCTGGGAGACACTCCACTCAAAGATTAGCCTCTGCCTTTATTTCATTAGAAGGATTAGAGCCTCATGTCCCAAGAAGACATCCCAGACACCTCCTGCCGCCCTCCTCCACCCAAGGGCTTTCCCAACCACAAGCCAGGATCCCCCTCCATGACCAGGGAGGCTGAGAGCCACCATGAAACCCACAGGCAGAACATTTGCTTTCAGCCCCCTGTGCAAGGCCGGGATGAGCATGGAGGGAGCTGAGAGCAGCCGTGTGCCAGGGCTGGCTGTCCAGCCAGGGCAGGGCGGCTGAGATGGCCCCTACCTGCAGGGCAGAGGGAGGGCAGCCAGGCCGTGCTGCAGGGACACAAGGAGGCTCTTTCATGCTTTAAACCTTTTATTTTTACAACTCTCTGCAAACAGCTTCTCAGCTTCTACTTCCTCCTACCTAACGCCTACTGCTAAGGAGCTACAACGAAGGAGAGGGGCAGAGCCCAGGGCTGCACATCCAGCACAGTCCTGCTGCTCAAGCCACTTTTCCCCTCAGGCCCCGCAGCAGCTCCCCAAGACAACTGAAGAAATCAGCCAGTGAGCTGATGGGGAGTTGGCAGGGCCCAAAGCCGTCCGCTGGTTCTGGTGCCGGGACTAGCTCGGGGTTGGGCCGCGGAAAGGGCCCCGAGTCGGTGGGAAGACGTCTCCACGCCCGGGTGAGAGCAGCAGCCCTTCCTGCTGAGCGCATCTGTTCCAGCATCCAGTAGTAGAAGTGCTGGGTGGAGGTGTAGACCCCGGGCCTGTGCGCTCTGCCACAGCCTTTCCCCCAGCTGGTCACGCCCACGAGCCAGAAGAAGTTGGCGCCCGCAGCTCTGCAGACCAGCGGGCCCCCGCTGTCACCCTGCAGCACAGGACAGAGGCTCAGGGGGGTGTTGGGGAGCCCCAGCAGCCCCAGGTGGGACAGGGCTGCGGCTGCTGCCGCGCCTGACTCGCGGCTGCTCCTACCTGGCAGGCGTCGATGCCGCCCTGCGCGTAGCCGGCACACAGGTTGTAGCTGTGGATGGAGCCATTGTTATACTGGCTGCTGTTACACAGCCTGGCATCGATGAGGCGCACCTTGGCCTCCTGCAGCACGTCGGATCCGTGGGCTGTGAGCACAGCAAGGAATTAGCCCCCAGCAGCTGCGGGACACTTCCCCTCCCCTGGCTGCCAGAGCCCTTCCCTGGGCCTTGGCTTTGCACCTTGCCAAAGAGACACCGGACCCATCGTTCCCGTGGGGCTGCCTTGGGGCCGTGGCTGAGAATCACAGCGTCCCAGAAGGCTGGGGGTGGGAAGGGCCCTCGAGAGCTCATCCAGCCCAAGCCCCTGCTCAAGCTGCTTCTCCTCAAGCAGGAGGCAGGGGAACGTGTCCAGGTGGGTTTGGAAACCACCAGGGAAGGAGCCTCCACAGCCTCCCTGGGCAGCCTGTGCAGGCCTCCAGCATCCTCACTGCAGAGACATTTTTCTACCTCTTCCAGGGGAACTTGCCGTCTTCCAGCGTGTGCCCCCTACCCCTCGTCCTGTCACTGGCCCCCAGCCAAAACAACCTGGCCCCAGCCTCTAAACCCCAGCCCTTGAGCTATCTCTCAGCATTGAGAAGGTTTCCTCTCAAAGGTCAGAGAGCTCCAGGTGCTCTCCTCACGAGAAAGGTGTCCCAGAGCCCTGAGCACCGTGGCAGCCTGAGGGAGCTCAGGCCCGTCTGCAGCCGCCCGTCCCCGCAGCCTGACTCTGGCTCCCGCCTGGGCTCCGCGCCAGCCCGAGCCGTCTCCCCAGCGTGCCAGGCTTGCCCTGGGCACAGCAGCACTTTCCCCAGGGGAACTCACTTCGTGCGGTGGTGTGGCCCCAGCCAGCGATGTAGCAGTCTCTCAGCTGGGACACCACCACGTCGGCGGGGTGAGGCACACAGGCCACCTGCACGTACTGGTTGCACTCCACGGGCCGGTCCAGCTCCAGCAGGGCAATGTCGTAGTCGGTGACGTTGAAGTAGCTCTGGTGGAGCAGCGCCCGCGTGGTGTATCGCACCTGCACCTCGGGGCCCGTCAGAGTCAGCTGGTTGGCCCCGACCACCACCCGAAACCACGGCAGTCTCCTGGAAGGCAGATGGGGAGCAGAGGGCTCAGAGGGAGCGGAGCCGTGCGCTGCAGCCCGGCCCAGCCCAGCAGTGCCCTGCCTGCTGCTGGCCGAGGGAGAGAGGCGAGCCGCGCTGCGGAGGGCACGGCTGCCCCGGCGTGCCCTGGGCTCCAGGCAGCGCCGGCCCCAGGCTGCCGGGAAGCGGCGGCACCAGCCCGGCCCGTGCCCGGCACACGCCATCCCTGGCACGCCAGCGGCAGGCCGGGCCGCAGACAGGGCCCCTGCCAGTGCCGGGGGGACGGCCCTGCCCTGCTCCTACTCACCGGTAGAAGTCGACGCAGTGTCCTGCGGTCAGGACCCACTGGGAATGGATGAGGCTCCCTCCACAGAAATGCCCGGTGCCCTCTCCCCAGGGATTCTGGATGCTGACGGTCCAGGGCCAGGCCCCCACGGGGGCATTCACGCCACCCACCACGCGCCACGGCTGCTCAGCCAGGGGCCGGGTGCCGCAGCTCCCCCTGCAAAGAGCAAGTCAGGAGTGTCCTGCTCCAGGGCTGGCTGCTGCTGGGGCTGCAGGGCAGCCGTCTGCCCTCCCCAGCGGGCGCCGCACGGGCAGCGGGGCCGCTGGGGAACCCTTGGCTCACAGCTCGTGGCACCGGCGCACCCTGCAGGGAAGGGCTGCCCCAGCTCCCTCCCACAGCCACTTACCAACAGCTGTCCCCTGCCACGCTCGCAGGCCAGCAGCACAGGGCCAGCAGCACAAAGACCAGCACAAGCTTCATTGCTGCGGCAACACGCGGCAGCTGCCAGAGCCGAGGGAGGGCTCGTGCCCAGCAGCGCTGCGGCCCATGCAATGCCCGCAGTGCTGGCGCTGCCCGCGGCACCTCAGCCCCGGGGCTGATGTCACAGAGCCGCTGCCTGCGGGCGCTGGGGCGGGGGCCATTCTGCGTGGGGCACCACGCAGGGGGCCAGCAGGGGAGGGAGGCACAAGCAGGGATGGGACACCCCTCCCGCAACAAACTGCAGCACAGACTGTGCTCCGGGGGCCTGGCGACAACGTGCCCGTGCTGCCTCCGGCAGCTGGCGGCAGCAGCAGCTCACACAAGTCAAAGACTGTCTCTCTGACTCAACCACAGTCCAGTTCTTGCCTCTTCCCAAGGAGGACTCTGTTGCCAGCTCCCATCAGCAGCCAGCCGCCTGGAGCCCTTTTTCCGCTCCTGCACGGCTTTGCAGCTCATCTGTGCACCTGCTTCCACTCCAAGTGCCTACATCAGAAGGCAAATCTCTTTGGCCTGTGTGAAAAAACAAAGGAGCTTTCATGCTTGGTGTTTCTCCTCAGTACTTTGCATCTCTCTGCGCTTCACCTCAGGCAGCTGTGTCCCCACAGCCCAGACAGCTCTGTGCTGCAAGAGAAGCACAAGCAGAATCGGAATCGTTTCTTGGACAAGCATCCCCTCTACTTACACCCCCCTGTGCTGCTTTAGCCTGATGGCCACCCAGTCATTAAATCACTCCCCCTCCTCAACTGCACAGCAGAGACAGACAAATAGAACAAACCGCTTGTGAGTTAAGGACAGAGAGCTCACTCAGCAATGAGCGTCACGGGCAAAACAGACTCAACTTGGGCAGAAAAAGCTTTGATTATTACAAAAGAGGAGCAGGGAGATGAGAAATAAAAGCGCCTGCAAAACCCCTCCCCCCACCCCTCCTCTGCCCACGACTCCCCTTCCTTCCCCCCAGCAGCGCAGACCATGGGGGTTGTGCTCAGTTCATCGCAGATGGACTTTGCCGCTGCTGCTGCTCAGGGGAAGGCCTCCTCACGCTTCCCACTGCTGCACTGTGGGCTCCCTCCCACGGGAGACAGTCCCTCACCGACTGCTGCAGCGTGGCTCCTTCCCACGGGCTGCAGCTCCTCACCGACTGCTCCAGCCTGGGGCCTGCCATGGGGGCAGCTCCTCACACCCTGCCCCAGCGGGGGTCACCCACCGCCACAACAGTCCCACGGGGACACACTGCTCCAGCCCGGGGCCCTCCCAGGCTCACAAGCGCTGACACAAACCTGCTCTGCACGGCCACCTCCCCACAGGCTCCCAGCTGCTGCCAGGAGCTCGCTCCACGATCAGCTTCCAGCACAGCCACAGCCTCCTGCAGCCCACGCCAGCGGGGCACGAGCAAGGGCTCCGCGCGGGGCACGCTGGGAAGCCGACGCCCCGCCCCCTCCGCCGCACGCCGCCTCCTGCCGTGCGCCGCCGCACAACTACAGCTCCCGGCACGCACCGCGGCTGCCGCCCGCGGCTTTGGACGGCAGCGACGCGCTGGGGGTGATGGGAAATGGAGGCTGCGGGGCGCCAACGAGCCTCCGCACCTCCCGCTTTTAGGGGCTGCAGCCTAGTTTTTAAGATTCAACCCCTGCTTTTAGGCTCTAAATCCTTGTGTTTTGGTCTAACCCCACAGTTTTAGGGTCTAAATCCTCATTTTTTTGGCCTAAAATCTACTTTTTAGCGTCTAAAACCTTGTTTTGAGGTGTATACCGTCAGGTGTTGGGTCTAAATCCTCGTCTTTTTGAGTCTAACCCATCAGTTTTAGGGCCTAAATCCCCATTTTTTGGTGTTTCAACTCCCAGTTTTAGCATCTGGATCCTTGTTTTTAGGACTAACCCCCTGGGTTTAGGGTCTAAATCCTTGTTTTTGGGGTCTAAACAACCAGTTTTAGGGTCTTAATCGTAGTTGTCAGTCTATATCCCCTCTTTTAGGGTCCAAATCCCCATTTTTGGGTCTAAAGCCTCAGTTTTAGGGTCTAAATCCCCCTTTTTGGTGTCTAAACCCCCTGTTTTAGGGTCTAAATCTTTGATTTTAGTACTAAACCCCTCGTTTTAGGGCCTAAATCCTTGTTTTGGGGATCTAAACACTCATTTTTAGGGCCTAAATCCTCACTTTAGGTCTTAACTCCCTGTTTTAGGATCTAAATGTCCGTTTTTGGGTCTAAACCCAAAGTTTTAGGGTCTTAATCCTCATGTTTTGGGCCTAAAGTCTAGTTTTTAGGGTCTAAATCCTTGTTTTAGGTCTATAACACCTGTTTTATTGGTCTAAATCCTCGGGTTTGTGGTCTAAACCCTCAGTTTTACGGTCTAAATCCCCTTTTTTTGGTGTCTAAACTCCCAGTTTTAGGGTCTAGATCGTCGCTTTTAAGGACTAAACCCCTGTTTTTTGGTCTAAATCCATGTTTTGGGGGTCTAAACAACCAGTTTTAGGATCTAAATCCCCTTTTTTTGGTGCCTAAACTCCCAGTTTTAGGGTCCTTGGTTTTAGGATTAAACCCGTGGATTTAGGATCTAAATCCTTCTTTTGGGGGTCCAATCCCCCAATTTTAGGGTCTAAATCCTCAGTTCAGGGTTTAAACCCCCAGTTTTAGGGTCTATATGCTTCTTTTGAGGTCTATGCCACCTGATTTTGAGTCTAAATCCTTGTTATAAGGATCTAATTCCCGAGTATTAGGGTCTAAATCTATGTTTTTGGTGTCTAAACTCCCCGTTTTAGGATCTAAATCCTTATTTTTAGGGTCCAAACCTTCAGATCTAAACCGCAGTTTTGGGGTCTAAATGCTCATTTTCGGGGTCTAATCCCCCAGTTTTAGGGTCTAAATCCTCCTTTTTTATCTAAGTCCCAGGTTTGGGGTCTAAACCTTTGGTTTTTAGGGTCTACATCCTCATCTTTGGAGTCTGAAGCCCCAGTATTAGGGTCTAAGTCCTCATTTTTGAGACTCAAACCCCAGTTTTAGGATCTAAATCCTCATTTTAGAGACTAAACCCCCAGTTTTAGGGTCTAAATGTTTATTTCAGTGTCTAATCCCCAGTTTTAGGGTCTGAATCCTAATTTCAGGGTCTAAACCACAGTGTTAGGGTCTAAATTCTCATTTTTGGGGTCGAAAGCTCCAGTTTTAGGGTCTAAATCCTCATTTTAAAGTCTAAAGCACAGTTTTAGGGACTAAATAATGGTTTTTGGACTCTAAACCCCCAATTTTAGGGTCTAACTCGCCATTCTTTGCTCTAAACCACAGTTTTAGGGTGTAAATCCTTGCTTTTAGGTTGTAAATCCTAAACTCTAGATTGTAGGGTCTCAATCCTACTTTTTGGGTCTAAACCCTCAATTTTATGGTCTGAATCCTCATTTTAGAGTCTAAAACCCCCGTTTTAGGCTCTAAATCCTTGGTTTAGGGTCTAAACCCCCAGTATTAGGGGCTAAATCCCCAGTATCTTGATCAAAAACCCCCGATTTGAGGCTTTAAACCCTCATTTTGGGGTCTAAACCTCTGGTTTGAAGGTCTAAATGCTTCTAATTTTTTGATCTAATCCCCACAGTTTAGGCTCTAAAGTCTTAGAATGTGATTTAAAGCCCCACTTTTAGGGTACAACTCCTTATTTTTAGGATCTAGAGCGCCACTTTTAGGGTCTAAATCCTGATTGTTGGCCAAGCTGAAGGCTCATCAGTCAACGGGTGCTGCTGGGACGCATCCTGGAGTGCTGCTGAGGGAGCTGCTGATGTGATTGCTGAGCCTCTCTCCATCATTTTTGAACCACCATGGAGCTCTGCCCTGGTGAGGCCTCACCTGGAGTCCCGTCTCCAGTTCTGGGCTCCTCAGCTCAAGAGGGACAGAGAACTTCTGGAGAGAAGCCCATTCAGGGCCCTCAAGGTCAGGTGTTTATTCCCACACCAAAGCGTGTCCTGGTTCCCCTCACTCCCCCCATGGAGAGCAGGGGCTGGGAGACACTCCACTCAAAGATTAGCCTCTGCCTTTATTTCATTAGAAGGATTAGAGCCTCATGTCCCAAGAAGACATCCCAGACACCTCCTGCCGCCCTCCTCCACCCAAGGGCTTTCCCAACCACAAGCCAGGATCCCCCTCCATGACCAGGGAGGCTGAGAGCCACCATGAAACCCACAGGCAGAACATTTGCTTTCAGCCCCCTGTGCAAGGCCGGGATGAGCATGGAGGGAGCTGAGAGCAGCCGTGTGCCAGGGCTGGCTGTCCAGCCAGGGCAGGGCGGCTGAGATGGCCCCTACCTGCAGGGCAGAGGGAGGGCAGCCAGGCCGTGCTGCAGGGACACAAGGAGGCAAAGGGGGCTCTTTCATGCTTTAAACCTTTTATTTTTACAACTCTCTGCAAACAGCTTCTCAGCTTCTACTTCCTCCTACCTAACGCCTACTGCTAAGGAGCTACAACGAAGGAGAGGGGCAGAGCCCAGGGCTGCACATCCAGCACAGTCCTGCTGCTCAAGCCACTTTTCCCCTCAGGCCCCGCAGCAGCTCCCCAAGACAACTGAAGAAATCAGCCAGTGAGCTGATGGGGAGTTGGCAGGGCCCAAAGCCGTCCGCTGGTTCTGGTGCCGGGACTAGCTCGGGGTTGGGCCGCGGAAAGGGCCCCGAGTCGGTGGGAAGACGTCTCCACGCCCGGGTGAGAGCAGCAGCCCTTCCTGCTGAGCGCATCTGTTCCAGCATCCAGTAGTAGAAGTGCTGGGTGGAGGTGTAGACCCCGGGCCTGTGCGCTCTGCCACAGCCTTTCCCCCAGCTGGTCACGCCCACGAGCCAGAAGAAGTTGGCGCCCGCAGCTCTGCAGACCAGCGGGCCCCCGCTGTCACCCTGCAGCACAGGACAGAGGCTCAGGGGGGTGTTGGGGAGCCCCAGCAGCCCCAGGTGGGACAGGGCTGCGGCTGCTGCCGCGCCTGACTCGCGGCTGCTCCTACCTGGCAGGCGTCGATGCCGCCCTGCGCGTAGCCGGCACACAGGTTGTAGCTGTGGATGGAGCCATTGTTATACTGGCTGCTGTTACACAGCCTGGCATCGATGAGGCGCACCTTGGCCTCCTGCAGCACGTCGGATCCGTGGGCTGTGAGCACAGCAAGGAATTAGCCCCCAGCAGCTGCGGGACACTTCCCCTCCCCTGGCTGCCAGAGCCCTTCCCTGGGCCTTGGCTTTGCACCTTGCCAAAGAGACACCGGACCCATCGTTCCCGTGGGGCTGCCTTGGGGCCGTGGCTGAGAATCACAGCGTCCCAGAAGGCTGGGGGTGGGAAGGGCCCTCGAGAGCTCATCCAGCCCAAGCCCCTGCTCAAGCTGCTTCTCCTCAAGCAGGAGGCAGGGGAACGTGTCCAGGTGGGTTTGGAAACCACCAGGGAAGGAGCCTCCACAGCCTCCCTGGGCAGCCTGTGCAGGCCTCCAGCATCCTCACTGCAGAGACATTTTTCTACCTCTTCCAGGGGAACTTGCCGTCTTCCAGCGTGTGCCCCCTACCCCTCGTCCTGTCACTGGCCCCCAGCCAAAACAACCTGGCCCCAGCCTCTAAACCCCAGCCCTTGAGCTATCTCTCAGCATTGAGAAGGTTTCCTCTCAAAGGTCAGAGAGCTCCAGGTGCTCTCCTCACGAGAAAGGTGTCCCAGAGCCCTGAGCACCGTGGCAGCCTGAGGGAGCTCAGGCCCGTCTGCAGCCGCCCGTCCCCGCAGCCTGACTCTGGCTCCCGCCTGGGCTCCGCGCCAGCCCGAGCCGTCTCCCCAGCGTGCCAGGCTTGCCCTGGGCACAGCAGCACTTTCCCCAGGGGAACTCACTTCGTGCGGTGGTGTGGCCCCAGCCAGCGATGTAGCAGTCTCTCAGCTGGGACACCACCACGTCGGCGGGGTGAGGCACACAGGCCACCTGCACGTACTGGTTGCACTCCACGGGCCGGTCCAGCTCCAGCAGGGCAATGTCGTAGTCGGTGACGTTGAAGTAGCTCTGGTGGAGCAGCGCCCGCGTGGTGTATCGCACCTGCACCTCGGGGCCCGTCAGAGTCAGCTGGTTGGCCCCGACCACCACCCGAAACCACGGCAGTCTCCTGGAAGGCAGATGGGGAGCAGAGGGCTCAGAGGGAGCGGAGCCGTGCGCTGCAGCCCGGCCCAGCCCAGCAGTGCCCTGCCTGCTGCTGGCCGAGGGAGAGAGGTGAGCCGCACTGCGGAGGGCACGGCTGCCCCGGCGTGCCCTGGGCTCCAGGCAGCGCCGGCCCCAGGCTGCCGGGAAGCGGCGGCACCAGCCCGGCCCGTGCCCGGCACACGCCATCCCTGGCACGCCAGCGGCAGGCCGGGCCGCAGACAGGGCCCCTGCCAGTGCCGGGGGGACGGCCCTGCCCTGCTCCTACTCACCGGTAGAAGTCGACGCAGTGTCCTGCGGTCAGGACCCACTGGGAATGGATGAGGCTCCCTCCACAGAAATGCCCGGTGCCCTCTCCCCAGGGATTCTGGATGCTGACGGTCCAGGGCCAGGCCCCCACGGGGGCATTCACGCCACCCACCACGCGCCACGGCTGCTCAGCCAGGGGCCGGGTGCCGCAGCTCCCCCTGCAAAGAGCAAGTCAGGAGTGTCCTGCTCCAGGGCTGGCTGCTGCTGGGGCTGCAGGGCAGCCGTCTGCCCTCCCCAGCGGGCGCCGCACGGGCAGCGGGGCCGCTGGGGAACCCTTGGCTCACAGCTCGTGGCACCGGCGCACCCTGCAGGGAAGGGCTGCCCCAGCTCCCTCCCACAGCCACTTACCAACAGCTGTCCCCTGCCACGCTCGCAGGCCAGCAGCACAGGGCCAGCAGCACAAAGACCAGCACAAGCTTCATTGCTGCGGCAACACGCGGCAGCTGCCAGAGCCGAGGGAGGGCTCGTGCCCAGCAGCGCTGCGGCCCATGCAATGCCCGCAGTGCTGGCGCTGCCCGCGGCACCTCGGCCCCGGGGCTGATGTCACAGAGCCGCTGCCTGCGGGCGCTGGGGCGGGGGCCATTCTGCGTGGGGCACCACGCAGGGGGCCAGCAGGGGAGGGAGGCACAAGCAGGGATGGGACACCCCTCCCGCAACAAACTGCAGCACAGACTGTGCTCCGGGGGCCTGGCGACAACGTGCCCGTGCTGCCTCCGGCAGCTGGCGGCAGCAGCAGCTCACACAAGTCAAAGACTGTCTCTCTGACTCAACCACAGTCCAGTTCTTGCCTCTTCCCAAGGAGGACTCTGTTGCCAGCTCCCATCAGCAGCCAGCCGCCTGGAGCCCTTTTTCCGCTCCTGCACGGCTTTGCAGCTCATCTGTGCACCTGCTTCCACTCCAAGTGCCTACATCAGAAGGCAAATCTCTTTGGCCTGTGTGAAAAAACAAAGGAGCTTTCATGCTTGGTGTTTCTCCTCAGTACTTTGCATCTCTCTGCGCTTCACCTCAGGCAGCTGTGTCCCCGCAGCCCAGACAGCTCTGTGCTGCAAGAGAAGCACAAGCAGAATCGGAATCGTTTCTTGGACAAGCATCCCCTCTACTTACACCCCCCTGTGCTGCTTTAGCCTGATGGCCACCCAGTCATTAAATCACTCCCCCTCCTCAACTGCACAGCAGAGACAGACAAATAGAACAAACCGCTTGTGAGTTAAGGACAGAGAGCTCACTCAGCAATGAGCGTCACGGGCAAAACAGACTCAACTTGGGCAGAAAAAGCTTTGATTATTACAAAAGAGGAGCAGGGAGATGAGAAATAAAAGCGCCTGCAAAACCCCTCCCCCCACCCCTCCTCTGCCCACGACTCCCCTTCCTTCCCCCCAGCAGTGCAGACCATGGGGGTTGTGCTCAGTTCATCGCAGATGGACTTTGCCGCTGCTGCTGCTCAGGGGGAGGCCTCCTCACGCTTCCCACTGCTGCACTGTGGGCTCCCTCCCACGGGAGACAGTCCCTCACCGACTGCTGCAGCGTGGCTCCTTCCCACGGGCTGCAGCTCCTCACCGACTGCTCCAGCCTGGGGCCTGCCATGGGGGCAGCTCCTCACACCCTGCCCCAGCGGGGGTCACCCACCGCCACAACAGTCCCACGGGGACACACTGCTCCAGCCCGGGGCCCTCCCAGGCTCACAAGCGCTGACACAAACCTGCTCTGCACGGCCACCTCCCCACAGGCTCCCAGCTGCTGCCAGGAGCTCGCTCCACGATCAGCTTCCAGCACAGCCACAGCCTCCTGCAGCCCACGCCAGCGGGGCACGAGCAAGGGCTCCGCGCGGGGCACGCTGGGAAGCCGACGCCCCGCCCCCTCCGCCGCACGCCGCCTCCTGCCGTGCGCCGCCGCACAACTACAGCTCCCGGCACGCACCGCGGCTGCCGCCCGCGGCTTTGGACGGCAGCGACGCGCTGGGGGTGATGGGAAATGGAGGCTGCGGGGCGCCAACGAGCCTCCGCACCTCCCGCTTTTAGGGGCTGCAGCCTAGTTTTTAAGATTCAACCCCTGCTTTTAGGCTCTAAATCCTTGTGTTTTGGTCTAACCCCACAGTTTTAGGGTCTAAATCCTCATTTTTTTGGCCTAAAATCTACTTTTTAGCGTCTAAAACCTTGTTTTGAGGTGTATACCGTCAGGTGTTGGGTCTAAATCCTCGTCTTTTTGAGTCTAACCCATCAGTTTTAGGGCCTAAATCCCCATTTTTTGGTGTTTCAACTCCCAGTTTTAGCATCTGGACCCTTGTTTTTAGGACTAACCCCCTGGGTTTAGGGTCTAAATCCTTGTTTTTGGGGTCTAAACAACCAGTTTTAGGGTCTTAATCGTAGTTGTCAGTCTATATCCCCTCTTTTAGGGTCCAAATCCCCATTTTTGGGTCTAAAGCCTCAGTTTTAGGGTCTAAATCCCCCTTTTTGGTGTCTAAACCCCCTGTTTTAGGGTCTAAATCTTTGATTTTAGTACTAAACCCCTCGTTTTAGGGCCTAAATCCTTGTTTTGGGGATCTAAACACTCATTTTTAGGGCCTAAATCCTCACTTTAGGTCTTAACTCCCTGTTTTAGGATCTAAATGTCCGTTTTTGGGTCTAAACCCAAAGTTTTAGGGTCTTAATCCTCATGTTTTGGGCCTAAAGTCTAGTTTTTAGGGTCTAAATCCTTGTTTTAGGTCTATAACACCTGTTTTATTGGTCTAAATCCTCGGGTTTGTGGTCTAAACCCTCAGTTTTACGGTCTAAATCCCCTTTTTTTGGTGTCTAAACTCCCAGTTTTAGGGTCTAGATCGTCGCTTTTAAGGACTAAACCCCTGTTTTTTGGTCTAAATCCATGTTTTGGGGGTCTAAACAACCAGTTTTAGGATCTAAATCCCCTTTTTTTGGTGCCTAAACTCCCAGTTTTAGGGTCCTTGGTTTTAGGATTAAACCCGTGGATTTAGGATCTAAATCCTTCTTTTGGGGGTCCAATCCCCCAATTTTAGGGTCTAAATCCTCAGTTCAGGGTTTAAACCCCCAGTTTTAGGGTCTATATGCTTCTTTTGAGGTCTATGCCACCTGATTTTGAGTCTAAATCCTTGTTATAAGGATCTAATTCCCGAGTATTAGGGTCTAAATCTATGTTTTTGGTGTCTAAACTCCCCGTTTTAGGATCTAAATCCTTATTTTTAGGGTCCAAACCTTCAGATCTAAACCGCAGTTTTGGGGTCTAAATGCTCATTTTCGGGGTCTAATCCCCCAGTTTTAGGGTCTAAATCCTCCTTTTTTATCTAAGTCCCAGGTTTGGGGTCTAAACCTTTGGTTTTTAGGGTCTACATCCTCATCTTTGGAGTCTGAAGCCCCAGTATTAGGGTCTAAGTCCTCATTTTTGAGACTCAAACCCCAGTTTTAGGATCTAAATCCTCATTTTAGAGACTAAACCCCCAGTTTTAGGGTCTAAATGTTTATTTCAGTGTCTAATCCCCAGTTTTAGGGTCTGAATCCTAATTTCAGGGTCTAAACCACAGTGTTAGGGTCTAAATTCTCATTTTTGGGGTCGAAAGCTCCAGTTTTAGGGTCTAAATCCTCATTTTAAAGTCTAAAGCACAGTTTTAGGGACTAAATAATGGTTTTTGGACTCTAAACCCCCAATTTTAGGGTCTAACTCGCCATTCTTTGCTCTAAACCACAGTTTTAGGGTGTAAATCCTTGCTTTTAGGTTGTAAATCCTAAACTCTAGATTGTAGGGTCTCAATCCTACTTTTTGGGTCTAAACCCTCAATTTTATGGTCTGAATCCTCATTTTAGAGTCTAAAACCCCCGTTTTAGGCTCTAAATCCTTGGTTTAGGGTCTAAACCCCCAGTATTAGGGGCTAAATCCCCAGTATCTTGATCAAAAACCCCCGATTTGAGGCTTTAAACCCTCATTTTGGGGTCTAAACCTCTGGTTTGAAGGTCTAAATGCTTCTAATTTTTTGATCTAATCCCCACAGTTTAGGCTCTAAAGTCTTAGAATGTGATTTAAAGCCCCACTTTTAGGGTACAACTCCTTATTTTTAGGATCTAGAGCGCCACTTTTAGGGTCTAAATCCTGATTGTTGGCCAAGCTGAAGGCTCATCAGTCAACGGGTGCTGCTGGGACGCATCCTGGAGTGCTGCTGAGGGAGCTGCTGATGTGATTGCTGAGCCTCTCTCCATCATTTTTGAACCACCATGGAGCTCTGCCCTGGTGAGGCCTCACCTGGAGTCCCGTCTCCAGTTCTGGGCTCCTCAGCTCAAGAGGGACAGAGAACTTCTGGAGAGAAGCCCATTCAGGGCCCTCAAGGTCAGGTGTTTATTCCCACACCAAAGCGTGTCCTGGTTCCCCTCACTCCCCCCATGGAGAGCAGGGGCTGGGAGACACTCCACTCAAAGATTAGCCTCTGCCTTTATTTCATTAGAAGGATTAGAGCCTCATGTCCCAAGAAGACATCCCAGACACCTCCTGCCGCCCTCCTCCACCCAAGGGCTTTCCCAACCACAAGCCAGGATCCCCCTCCATGACCAGGGAGGCTGAGAGCCACCATGAAACCCACAGGCAGAACATTTGCTTTCAGCCCCCTGTGCAAGGCCGGGATGAGCATGGAGGGAGCTGAGAGCAGCCGTGTGCCAGGGCTGGCTGTCCAGCCAGGGCAGGGCGGCTGAGATGGCCCCTACCTGCAGGGCAGAGGGAGGGCAGCCAGGCCGTGCTGCAGGGACACAAGGAGGCAAAGGGGGCTCTTTCATGCTTTAAACCTTTTATTTTTACAACTCTCTGCAAACAGCTTCTCAGCTTCTACTTCCTCCTACCTAACGCCTACTGCTAAGGAGCTACAACGAAGGAGAGGGGCAGAGCCCAGGGCTGCACATCCAGCACAGTCCTGCTGCTCAAGCCACTTTTCCCCTCAGGCCCCGCAGCAGCTCCCCAAGACAACTGAAGAAATCAGCCAGTGAGCTGATGGGGAGTTGGCAGGGCCCAAAGCCGTCCGCTGGTTCTGGTGCCGGGACTAGCTCGGGGTTGGGCCGCGGAAAGGGCCCCGAGTCGGTGGGAAGACGTCTCCACGCCCGGGTGAGAGCAGCAGCCCTTCCTGCTGAGCGCATCTGTTCCAGCATCCAGTAGTAGAAGTGCTGGGTGGAGGTGTAGACCCCGGGCCTGTGCGCTCTGCCACAGCCTTTCCCCCAGCTGGTCACGCCCACGAGCCAGAAGAAGTTGGCGCCCGCAGCTCTGCAGACCAGCGGGCCCCCGCTGTCACCCTGCAGCACAGGACAGAGGCTCAGGGGGGTGTTGGGGAGCCCCAGCAGCCCCAGGTGGGACAGGGCTGCGGCTGCTGCCGCGCCTGACTCGCGGCTGCTCCTACCTGGCAGGCGTCGATGCCGCCCTGCGCGTAGCCGGCACACAGGTTGTAGCTGTGGATGGAGCCATTGTTATACTGGCTGCTGTTACACAGCCTGGCATCGATGAGGCGCACCTTGGCCTCCTGCAGCACGTCGGATCCGTGGGCTGTGAGCACAGCAAGGAATTAGCCCCCAGCAGCTGCGGGACACTTCCCCTCCCCTGGCTGCCAGAGCCCTTCCCTGGGCCTTGGCTTTGCACCTTGCCAAAGAGACACCGGACCCATCGTTCCCGTGGGGCTGCCTTGGGGCCGTGGCTGAGAATCACAGCGTCCCAGAAGGCTGGGGGTGGGAAGGGCCCTCGAGAGCTCATCCAGCCCAAGCCCCTGCTCAAGCTGCTTCTCCTCAAGCAGGAGGCAGGGGAACGTGTCCAGGTGGGTTTGGAAACCACCAGGGAAGGAGCCTCCACAGCCTCCCTGGGCAGCCTGTGCAGGCCTCCAGCATCCTCACTGCAGAGACATTTTTCTACCTCTTCCAGGGGAACTTGCCGTCTTCCAGCGTGTGCCCCCTACCCCTCGTCCTGTCACTGGCCCCCAGCCAAAACAACCTGGCCCCAGCCTCTAAACCCCAGCCCTTGAGCTATCTCTCAGCATTGAGAAGGTTTCCTCTCAAAGGTCAGAGAGCTCCAGGTGCTCTCCTCACGAGAAAGGTGTCCCAGAGCCCTGAGCACCGTGGCAGCCTGAGGGAGCTCAGGCCCGTCTGCAGCCGCCCGTCCCCGCAGCCTGACTCTGGCTCCCGCCTGGGCTCCGCGCCAGCCCGAGCCGTCTCCCCAGCGTGCCAGGCTTGCCCTGGGCACAGCAGCACTTTCCCCAGGGGAACTCACTTCGTGCGGTGGTGTGGCCCCAGCCAGCGATGTAGCAGTCTCTCAGCTGGGACACCACCACGTCGGCGGGGTGAGGCACACAGGCCACCTGCACGTACTGGTTGCACTCCACGGGCCGGTCCAGCTCCAGCAGGGCAATGTCGTAGTCGGTGACGTTGAAGTAGCTCTGGTGGAGCAGCGCCCGCGTGGTGTATCGCACCTGCACCTCGGGGCCCGTCAGAGTCAGCTGGTTGGCCCCGACCACCACCCGAAACCACGGCAGTCTCCTGGAAGGCAGATGGGGAGCAGAGGGCTCAGAGGGAGCGGAGCCGTGCGCTGCAGCCCGGCCCAGCCCAGCAGTGCCCTGCCTGCTGCTGGCCGAGGGAGAGAGGTGAGCCGCGCTGCGGAGGGCACGGCTGCCCCGGCGTGCCCTGGGCTCCAGGCAGCGCCGGCCCCAGGCTGCCGGGAAGCGGCGGCACCAGCCCGGCCCGTGCCCGGCACACGCCATCCCTGGCACGCCAGCGGCAGGCCGGGCCGCAGACAGGGCCCCTGCCAGTGCCGGGGGGACGGCCCTGCCCTGCTCCTACTCACCGGTAGAAGTCGACGCAGTGTCCTGCGGTCAGGACCCACTGGGAATGGATGAGGCTCCCTCCACAGAAATGCCCGGTGCCCTCTCCCCAGGGATTCTGGATGCTGACGGTCCAGGGCCAGGCCCCCACGGGGGCATTCACGCCACCCACCACGCGCCACGGCTGCTCAGCCAGGGGCCGGGTGCCGCAGCTCCCCCTGCAAAGAGCAAGTCAGGAGTGTCCTGCTCCAGGGCTGGCTGCTGCTGGGGCTGCAGGGCAGCCGTCTGCCCTCCCCAGCGGGCGCCGCACGGGCAGCGGGGCCGCTGGGGAACCCTTGGCTCACAGCTCGTGGCACCGGCGCACCCTGCAGGGAAGGGCTGCCCCAGCTCCCTCCCACAGCCACTTACCAACAGCTGTCCCCTGCCACGCTCGCAGGCCAGCAGCACAGGGCCAGCAGCACAAAGACCAGCACAAGCTTCATTGCTGCGGCAACACGCGGCAGCTGCCAGAGCCGAGGGAGGGCTCGTGCCCAGCAGCGCTGCGGCCCATGCAATGCCCGCAGTGCTGGCGCTGCCCGCGGCACCTCGGCCCCGGGGCTGATGTCACAGAGCCGCTGCCTGCGGGCGCTGGGGCGGGGGCCATTCTGCGTGGGGCACCACGCAGGGGGCCAGCAGGGGAGGGAGGCACAAGCAGGGATGGGACACCCCTCCCGCAACAAACTGCAGCACAGACTGTGCTCCGGGGGCCTGGCGACAACGTGCCCGTGCTGCCTCCGGCAGCTGGCGGCAGCAGCAGCTCACACAAGTCAAAGACTGTCTCTCTGACTCAACCACAGTCCAGTTCTTGCCTCTTCCCAAGGAGGACTCTGTTGCCAGCTCCCATCAGCAGCCAGCCGCCTGGAGCCCTTTTTCCGCTCCTGCACGGCTTTGCAGCTCATCTGTGCACCTGCTTCCACTCCAAGTGCCTACATCAGAAGGCAAATCTCTTTGGCCTGTGTGAAAAAACAAAGGAGCTTTCATGCTTGGTGTTTCTCCTCAGTACTTTGCATCTCTCTGCGCTTCACCTCAGGCAGCTGTGTCCCCGCAGCCCAGACAGCTCTGTGCTGCAAGAGAAGCACAAGCAGAATCGGAATCGTTTCTTGGACAAGCATCCCCTCTACTTACACCCCCCTGTGCTGCTTTAGCCTGATGGCCACCCAGTCATTAAATCACTCCCCCTCCTCAACTGCACAGCAGAGACAGACAAATAGAACAAACCGCTTGTGAGTTAAGGACAGAGAGCTCACTCAGCAATGAGCGTCACGGGCAAAACAGACTCAACTTGGGCAGAAAAAGCTTTGATTATTACAAAAGAGGAGCAGGGAGATGAGAAATAAAAGCGCCTGCAAAACCCCTCCCCCCACCCCTCCTCTGCCCACGACTCCCCTTCCTTCCCCCCAGCAGCGCAGACCATGGGGGTTGTGCTCAGTTCATCGCAGATGGACTTTGCCGCTGCTGCTGCTCAGGGGGAGGCCTCCTCACGCTTCCCACTGCTGCACTGTGGGCTCCCTCCCACGGGAGACAGTCCCTCACCGACTGCTGCAGCGTGGCTCCTTCCCACGGGCTGCAGCTCCTCACCGACTGCTCCAGCCTGGGGCCTGCCATGGGGGCAGCTCCTCACACCCTGCCCCAGCGGGGGTCACCCACCGCCACAACAGTCCCACGGGGACACACTGCTCCAGCCCGGGGCCCTCCCAGGCTCACAAGCGCTGACACAAACCTGCTCTGCACGGCCACCTCCCCACAGGCTCCCAGCTGCTGCCAGGAGCTCGCTCCACGATCAGCTTCCAGCACAGCCACAGCCTCCTGCAGCCCACGCCAGCGGGGCACGAGCAAGGGCTCCGCGCGGGGCACGCTGGGAAGCCGAGGCCCCGCCCCCGCCGCCGCACGCCGCCTCCTGCCGTGCGCCGCCGCACAACTACAGCTCCCGGCACGCACCGCGGCTGCCGCCCGCGGCTTTGGACGGCAGCGACGCGCTGGGGGTGATGGGAAATGGAGGCTGCGGGGCGCCAACGAGCCTCCGCACCTCCCGCTTTTAGGGGCTGCAGCCTAGTTTTTAAGATTCAACCCCTGCTTTTAGGCTCTAAATCCTTGTGTTTTGGTCTAACCCCACAGTTTTAGGGTCTAAATCCTCATTTTTTTGGCCTAAAATCTACTTTTTAGCGTCTAAAACCTTGTTTTGAGGTGTATACCGTCAGGTGTTGGGTCTAAATCCTCGTCTTTTTGAGTCTAACCCATCAGTTTTAGGGCCTAAATCCCCATTTTTTGGTGTTTCAACTCCCAGTTTTAGCATCTGGATCCTTGTTTTTAGGACTAACCCCCTGGGTTTAGGGTCTAAATCCTTGTTTTTGGGGTCTAAACAACCAGTTTTAGGGTCTTAATCGTAGTTGTCAGTCTATATCCCCTCTTTTAGGGTCCAAATCCCCATTTTTGGGTCTAAAGCCTCAGTTTTAGGGTCTAAATCCCCCTTTTTGGTGTCTAAACCCCCTGTTTTAGGGTCTAAATCTTTGATTTTAGTACTAAACCCCTCGTTTTAGGGCCTAAATCCTTGTTTTGGGGATCTAAACACTCATTTTTAGGGCCTAAATCCTCACTTTAGGTCTTAACTCCCTGTTTTAGGATCTAAATGTCCGTTTTTGGGTCTAAACCCAAAGTTTTAGGGTCTTAATCCTCATGTTTTGGGCCTAAAGTCTAGTTTTTAGGGTCTAAATCCTTGTTTTAGGTCTATAACACCTGTTTTATTGGTCTAAATCCTCGGGTTTGTGGTCTAAACCCTCAGTTTTACGGTCTAAATCCCCTTTTTTTGGTGTCTAAACTCCCAGTTTTAGGGTCTAGATCGTCGCTTTTAAGGACTAAACCCCTGTTTTTTGGTCTAAATCCATGTTTTGGGGGTCTAAACAACCAGTTTTAGGATCTAAATCCCCTTTTTTTGGTGCCTAAACTCCCAGTTTTAGGGTCCTTGGTTTTAGGATTAAACCCGTGGATTTAGGATCTAAATCCTTCTTTTGGGGGTCCAATCCCCCAATTTTAGGGTCTAAATCCTCAGTTCAGGGTTTAAACCCCCAGTTTTAGGGTCTATATGCTTCTTTTGAGGTCTATGCCACCTGATTTTGAGTCTAAATCCTTGTTATAAGGATCTAATTCCCGAGTATTAGGGTCTAAATCTATGTTTTTGGTGTCTAAACTCCCCGTTTTAGGATCTAAATCCTTATTTTTAGGGTCCAAACCTTCAGATCTAAACCGCAGTTTTGGGGTCTAAATGCTCATTTTCGGGGTCTAATCCCCCAGTTTTAGGGTCTAAATCCTCCTTTTTTATCTAAGTCCCAGGTTTGGGGTCTAAACCTTTGGTTTTTAGGGTCTACATCCTCATCTTTGGAGTCTGAAGCCCCAGTATTAGGGTCTAAGTCCTCATTTTTGAGACTCAAACCCCAGTTTTAGGATCTAAATCCTCATTTTAGAGACTAAACCCCCAGTTTTAGGGTCTAAATGTTTATTTCAGTGTCTAATCCCCAGTTTTAGGGTCTGAATCCTAATTTCAGGGTCTAAACCACAGTGTTAGGGTCTAAATTCTCATTTTTGGGGTCGAAAGCTCCAGTTTTAGGGTCTAAATCCTCATTTTAAAGTCTAAAGCACAGTTTTAGGGACTAAATAATGGTTTTTGGACTCTAAACCCCCAATTTTAGGGTCTAACTCGCCATTCTTTGCTCTAAACCACAGTTTTAGGGTGTAAATCCTTGCTTTTAGGTTGTAAATCCTAAACTCTAGATTGTAGGGTCTCAATCCTACTTTTTGGGTCTAAACCCTCAATTTTATGGTCTGAATCCTCATTTTAGAGTCTAAAACCCCCGTTTTAGGCTCTAAATCCTTGGTTTAGGGTCTAAACCCCCAGTATTAGGGGCTAAATCCCCAGTATCTTGATCAAAAACCCCCGATTTGAGGCTTTAAACCCTCATTTTGGGGTCTAAACCTCTGGTTTGAAGGTCTAAATGCTTCTAATTTTTTGATCTAATCCCCACAGTTTAGGCTCTAAAGTCTTAGAATGTGATTTAAAGCCCCACTTTTAGGGTACAACTCCTTATTTTTAGGATCTAGAGCGCCACTTTTAGGGTCTAAATCCTGATTGTTGGCCAAGCTGAAGGCTCATCAGTCAACGGGTGCTGCTGGGACGCATCCTGGAGTGCTGCTGAGGGAGCTGCTGATGTGATTGCTGAGCCTCTCTCCATCATTTTTGAACCACCATGGAGCTCTGCCCTGGTGAGGCCTCACCTGGAGTCCCGTCTCCAGTTCTGGGCTCCTCAGCTCAAGAGGGACAGAGAACTTCTGGAGAGAAGCCCATTCAGGGCCCTCAAGGTCAGGTGTTTATTCCCACACCAAAGCGTGTCCTGGTTCCCCTCACTCCCCCCATGGAGAGCAGGGGCTGGGAGACACTCCACTCAAAGATTAGCCTCTGCCTTTATTTCATTAGAAGGATTAGAGCCTCATGTCCCAAGAAGACATCCCAGACACCTCCTGCCGCCCTCCTCCACCCAAGGGCTTTCCCAACCACAAGCCAGGATCCCCCTCCATGACCAGGGAGGCTGAGAGCCACCATGAAACCCACAGGCAGAACATTTGCTTTCAGCCCCCTGTGCAAGGCCGGGATGAGCATGGAGGGAGCTGAGAGCAGCCGTGTGCCAGGGCTGGCTGTCCAGCCAGGGCAGGGCGGCTGAGATGGCCCCTACCTGCAGGGCAGAGGGAGGGCAGCCAGGCCGTGCTGCAGGGACACAAGGAGGCTCTTTCATGCTTTAAACCTTTTATTTTTACAACTCTCTGCAAACAGCTTCTCAGCTTCTACTTCCTCCTACCTAACGCCTACTGCTAAGGAGCTACAACGAAGGAGAGGGGCAGAGCCCAGGGCTGCACATCCAGCACAGTCCTGCTGCTCAAGCCACTTTTCCCCTCAGGCCCCGCAGCAGCTCCCCAAGACAACTGAAGAAATCAGCCAGTGAGCTGATGGGGAGTTGGCAGGGCCCAAAGCCGTCCGCTGGTTCTGGTGCCGGGACTAGCTCGGGGTTGGGCCGCGGAAAGGGCCCCGAGTCGGTGGGAAGACGTCTCCACGCCCGGGTGAGAGCAGCAGCCCTTCCTGCTGAGCGCATCTGTTCCAGCATCCAGTAGTAGAAGTGCTGGGTGGAGGTGTAGACCCCGGGCCTGTGCGCTCTGCCACAGCCTTTCCCCCAGCTGGTCACGCCCACGAGCCAGAAGAAGTTGGCGCCCGCAGCTCTGCAGACCAGCGGGCCCCCGCTGTCACCCTGCAGCACAGGACAGAGGCTCAGGGGGGTGTTGGGGAGCCCCAGCAGCCCCAGGTGGGACAGGGCTGCGGCTGCTGCCGCGCCTGACTCGCGGCTGCTCCTACCTGGCAGGCGTCGATGCCGCCCTGCGCGTAGCCGGCACACAGGTTGTAGCTGTGGATGGAGCCATTGTTATACTGGCTGCTGTTACACAGCCTGGCATCGATGAGGCGCACCTTGGCCTCCTGCAGCACGTCGGATCCGTGGGCTGTGAGCACAGCAAGGAATTAGCCCCCAGCAGCTGCGGGACACTTCCCCTCCCCTGGCTGCCAGAGCCCTTCCCTGGGCCTTGGCTTTGCACCTTGCCAAAGAGACACCGGACCCATCGTTCCCGTGGGGCTGCCTTGGGGCTGTGGCTGAGAATCACAGCGTCCCAGAAGGCTGGGGGTGGGAAGGGCCCTCGAGAGCTCATCCAGCCCAAGCCCCTGCTCAAGCTGCTTCTCCTCAAGCAGGAGGCAGGGGAACGTGTCCAGGTGGGTTTGGAAACCACCAGGGAAGGAGCCTCCACAGCCTCCCTGGGCAGCCTGTGCAGGCCTCCAGCATCCTCACTGCAGAGACATTTTTCTACCTCTTCCAGGGGAACTTGCCGTCTTCCAGCGTGTGCCCCCTACCCCTCGTCCTGTCACTGGCCCCCAGCCAAAACAACCTGGCCCCAGCCTCTAAACCCCAGCCCTTGAGCTATCTCTCAGCATTGAGAAGGTTTCCTCTCAAAGGTCAGAGAGCTCCAGGTGCTCTCCTCACGAGAAAGGTGTCCCAGAGCCCTGAGCACCGTGGCAGCCTGAGGGAGCTCAGGCCCGTCTGCAGCCGCCCGTCCCCGCAGCCTGACTCTGGCTCCCGCCTGGGCTCCGCGCCAGCCCGAGCCGTCTCCCCAGCGTGCCAGGCTTGCCCTGGGCACAGCAGCACTTTCCCCAGGGGAACTCACTTCGTGCGGTGGTGTGGCCCCAGCCAGCGATGTAGCAGTCTCTCAGCTGGGACACCACCACGTCGGCGGGGTGAGGCACACAGGCCACCTGCACGTACTGGTTGCACTCCACGGGCCGGTCCAGCTCCAGCAGGGCAATGTCGTAGTCGGTGACGTTGAAGTAGCTCTGGTGGAGCAGCGCCCGCGTGGTGTATCGCACCTGCACCTCGGGGCCCGTCAGAGTCAGCTGGTTGGCCCCGACCACCACCCGAAACCACGGCAGTCTCCTGGAAGGCAGATGGGGAGCAGAGGGCTCAGAGGGAGCGGAGCCGTGCGCTGCAGCCCGGCCCAGCCCAGCAGTGCCCTGCCTGCTGCTGGCCGAGGGAGAGAGGCGAGCCGCGCTGCGGAGGGCACGGCTGCCCCGGCGTGCCCTGGGCTCCAGGCAGCGCCGGCCCCAGGCTGCCGGGAAGCGGCGGCACCAGCCCGGCCCGTGCCCGGCACACGCCATCCCTGGCACGCCAGCGGCAGGCCGGGCCGCAGACAGGGCCCCTGCCAGTGCCGGGGGGACGGCCCTGCCCTGCTCCTACTCACCGGTAGAAGTCGACGCAGTGTCCTGCGGTCAGGACCCACTGGGAATGGATGAGGCTCCCTCCACAGAAATGCCCGGTGCCCTCTCCCCAGGGATTCTGGATGCTGACGGTCCAGGGCCAGGCCCCCACGGGGGCATTCACGCCACCCACCACGCGCCACGGCTGCTCAGCCAGGGGCCGGGTGCCGCAGCTCCCCCTGCAAAGAGCAAGTCAGGAGTGTCCTGCTCCAGGGCTGGCTGCTGCTGGGGCTGCAGGGCAGCCGTCTGCCCTCCCCAGCGGGCGCCGCACGGGCAGCGGGGCCGCTGGGGAACCCTTGGCTCACAGCTCGTGGCACCGGCGCACCCTGCAGGGAAGGGCTGCCCCAGCTCCCTCCCACAGCCACTTACCAACAGCTGTCCCCTGCCACGCTCGCAGGCCAGCAGCACAGGGCCAGCAGCACAAAGACCAGCACAAGCTTCATTGCTGCGGCAACACGCGGCAGCTGCCAGAGCCGAGGGAGGGCTCGTGCCCAGCAGCGCTGCGGCCCATGCAATGCCCGCAGTGCTGGCGCTGCCCGCGGCACCTCAGCCCCGGGGCTGATGTCACAGAGCCGCTGCCTGCGGGCGCTGGGGCGGGGGCCATTCTGCGTGGGGCACCACGCAGGGGGCCAGCAGGGGAGGGAGGCACAAGCAGGGATGGGACACCCCTCCCGCAACAAACTGCAGCACAGACTGTGCTCCGGGGGCCTGGCGACAACGTGCCCGTGCTGCCTCCGGCAGCTGGCGGCAGCAGCAGCTCACACAAGTCAAAGACTGTCTCTCTGACTCAACCACAGTCCAGTTCTTGCCTCTTCCCAAGGAGGACTCTGTTGCCAGCTCCCATCAGCAGCCAGCCGCCTGGAGCCCTTTTTCCGCTCCTGCACGGCTTTGCAGCTCATCTGTGCACCTGCTTCCACTCCAAGTGCCTACATCAGAAGGCAAATCTCTTTGGCCTGTGTGAAAAAACAAAGGAGCTTTCATGCTTGGTGTTTCTCCTCAGTACTTTGCATCTCTCTGCGCTTCACCTCAGGCAGCTGTGTCCCCACAGCCCAGACAGCTCTGTGCTGCAAGAGAAGCACAAGCAGAATCGGAATCGTTTCTTGGACAAGCATCCCCTCTACTTACACCCCCCTGTGCTGCTTTAGCCTGATGGCCACCCAGTCATTAAATCACTCCCCCTCCTCAACTGCACAGCAGAGACAGACAAATAGAACAAACCGCTTGTGAGTTAAGGACAGAGAGCTCACTCAGCAATGAGCGTCACGGGCAAAACAGACTCAACTTGGGCAGAAAAAGCTTTGATTATTACAAAAGAGGAGCAGGGAGATGAGAAATAAAAGCGCCTGCAAAACCCCTCCCCCCACCCCTCCTCTGCCCACGACTCCCCTTCCTTCCCCCCAGCAGCGCAGACCATGGGGGTTGTGCTCAGTTCATCGCAGATGGACTTTGCCGCTGCTGCTGCTCAGGGGAAGGCCTCCTCACGCTTCCCACTGCTGCACTGTGGGCTCCCTCCCACGGGAGACAGTCCCTCACCGACTGCTGCAGCGTGGCTCCTTCCCACGGGCTGCAGCTCCTCACCGACTGCTCCAGCCTGGGGCCTGCCATGGGGGCAGCTCCTCACACCCTGCCCCAGCGGGGGTCACCCACCGCCACAACAGTCCCACGGGGACACACTGCTCCAGCCCGGGGCCCTCCCAGGCTCACAAGCGCTGACACAAACCTGCTCTGCACGGCCACCTCCCCACAGGCTCCCAGCTGCTGCCAGGAGCTCGCTCCACGATCAGCTTCCAGCACAGCCACAGCCTCCTGCAGCCCACGCCAGCGGGGCACGAGCAAGGGCTCCGCGCGGGGCACGCTGGGAAGCCGACGCCCCGCCCCCTCCGCCGCACGCCGCCTCCTGCCGTGCGCCGCCGCACAACTACAGCTCCCGGCACGCACCGCGGCTGCCGCCCGCGGCTTTGGACGGCAGCGACGCGCTGGGGGTGATGGGAAATGGAGGCTGCGGGGCGCCAACGAGCCTCCGCACCTCCCGCTTTTAGGGGCTGCAGCCTAGTTTTTAAGATTCAACCCCTGCTTTTAGGCTCTAAATCCTTGTGTTTTGGTCTAACCCCACAGTTTTAGGGTCTAAATCCTCATTTTTTTGGCCTAAAATCTACTTTTTAGCGTCTAAAACCTTGTTTTGAGGTGTATACCGTCAGGTGTTGGGTCTAAATCCTCGTCTTTTTGAGTCTAACCCATCAGTTTTAGGGCCTAAATCCCCATTTTTTGGTGTTTCAACTCCCAGTTTTAGCATCTGGATCCTTGTTTTTAGGACTAACCCCCTGGGTTTAGGGTCTAAATCCTTGTTTTTGGGGTCTAAACAACCAGTTTTAGGGTCTTAATCGTAGTTGTCAGTCTATATCCCCTCTTTTAGGGTCCAAATCCCCATTTTTGGGTCTAAAGCCTCAGTTTTAGGGTCTAAATCCCCCTTTTTGGTGTCTAAACCCCCTGTTTTAGGGTCTAAATCTTTGATTTTAGTACTAAACCCCTCGTTTTAGGGCCTAAATCCTTGTTTTGGGGATCTAAACACTCATTTTTAGGGCCTAAATCCTCACTTTAGGTCTTAACTCCCTGTTTTAGGATCTAAATGTCCGTTTTTGGGTCTAAACCCAAAGTTTTAGGGTCTTAATCCTCATGTTTTGGGCCTAAAGTCTAGTTTTTAGGGTCTAAATCCTTGTTTTAGGTCTATAACACCTGTTTTATTGGTCTAAATCCTCGGGTTTGTGGTCTAAACCCTCAGTTTTACGGTCTAAATCCCCTTTTTTTGGTGTCTAAACTCCCAGTTTTAGGGTCTAGATCGTCGCTTTTAAGGACTAAACCCCTGTTTTTTGGTCTAAATCCATGTTTTGGGGGTCTAAACAACCAGTTTTAGGATCTAAATCCCCTTTTTTTGGTGCCTAAACTCCCAGTTTTAGGGTCCTTGGTTTTAGGATTAAACCCGTGGATTTAGGATCTAAATCCTTCTTTTGGGGGTCCAATCCCCCAATTTTAGGGTCTAAATCCTCAGTTCAGGGTTTAAACCCCCAGTTTTAGGGTCTATATGCTTCTTTTGAGGTCTATGCCACCTGATTTTGAGTCTAAATCCTTGTTATAAGGATCTAATTCCCGAGTATTAGGGTCTAAATCTATGTTTTTGGTGTCTAAACTCCCCGTTTTAGGATCTAAATCCTTATTTTTAGGGTCCAAACCTTCAGATCTAAACCGCAGTTTTGGGGTCTAAATGCTCATTTTCGGGGTCTAATCCCCCAGTTTTAGGGTCTAAATCCTCCTTTTTTATCTAAGTCCCAGGTTTGGGGTCTAAACCTTTGGTTTTTAGGGTCTACATCCTCATCTTTGGAGTCTGAAGCCCCAGTATTAGGGTCTAAGTCCTCATTTTTGAGACTCAAACCCCAGTTTTAGGATCTAAATCCTCATTTTAGAGACTAAACCCCCAGTTTTAGGGTCTAAATGTTTATTTCAGTGTCTAATCCCCAGTTTTAGGGTCTGAATCCTAATTTCAGGGTCTAAACCACAGTGTTAGGGTCTAAATTCTCATTTTTGGGGTCGAAAGCTCCAGTTTTAGGGTCTAAATCCTCATTTTAAAGTCTAAAGCACAGTTTTAGGGACTAAATAATGGTTTTTGGACTCTAAACCCCCAATTTTAGGGTCTAACTCGCCATTCTTTGCTCTAAACCACAGTTTTAGGGTGTAAATCCTTGCTTTTAGGTTGTAAATCCTAAACTCTAGATTGTAGGGTCTCAATCCTACTTTTTGGGTCTAAACCCTCAATTTTATGGTCTGAATCCTCATTTTAGAGTCTAAAACCCCCGTTTTAGGCTCTAAATCCTTGGTTTAGGGTCTAAACCCCCAGTATTAGGGGCTAAATCCCCAGTATCTTGATCAAAAACCCCCGATTTGAGGCTTTAAACCCTCATTTTGGGGTCTAAACCTCTGGTTTGAAGGTCTAAATGCTTCTAATTTTTTGATCTAATCCCCACAGTTTAGGCTCTAAAGTCTTAGAATGTGATTTAAAGCCCCACTTTTAGGGTACAACTCCTTATTTTTAGGATCTAGAGCGCCACTTTTAGGGTCTAAATCCTGATTGTTGGCCAAGCTGAAGGCTCATCAGTCAACGGGTGCTGCTGGGACGCATCCTGGAGTGCTGCTGAGGGAGCTGCTGATGTGATTGCTGAGCCTCTCTCCATCATTTTTGAACCACCATGGAGCTCTGCCCTGGTGAGGCCTCACCTGGAGTCCCGTCTCCAGTTCTGGGCTCCTCAGCTCAAGAGGGACAGAGAACTTCTGGAGAGAAGCCCATTCAGGGCCCTCAAGGTCAGGTGTTTATTCCCACACCAAAGCGTGTCCTGGTTCCCCTCACTCCCCCCATGGAGAGCAGGGGCTGGGAGACACTCCACTCAAAGATTAGCCTCTGCCTTTATTTCATTAGAAGGATTAGAGCCTCATGTCCCAAGAAGACATCCCAGACACCTCCTGCCGCCCTCCTCCACCCAAGGGCTTTCCCAACCACAAGCCAGGATCCCCCTCCATGACCAGGGAGGCTGAGAGCCACCATGAAACCCACAGGCAGAACATTTGCTTTCAGCCCCCTGTGCAAGGCCGGGATGAGCATGGAGGGAGCTGAGAGCAGCCGTGTGCCAGGGCTGGCTGTCCAGCCAGGGCAGGGCGGCTGAGATGGCCCCTACCTGCAGGGCAGAGGGAGGGCAGCCAGGCCGTGCTGCAGGGACACAAGGAGGCAAAGGGGGCTCTTTCATGCTTTAAACCTTTTATTTTTACAACTCTCTGCAAACAGCTTCTCAGCTTCTACTTCCTCCTACCTAACGCCTACTGCTAAGGAGCTACAACGAAGGAGAGGGGCAGAGCCCAGGGCTGCACATCCAGCACAGTCCTGCTGCTCAAGCCACTTTTCCCCTCAGGCCCCGCAGCAGCTCCCCAAGACAACTGAAGAAATCAGCCAGTGAGCTGATGGGGAGTTGGCAGGGCCCAAAGCCGTCCGCTGGTTCTGGTGCCGGGACTAGCTCGGGGTTGGGCCGCGGAAAGGGCCCCGAGTCGGTGGGAAGACGTCTCCACGCCCGGGTGAGAGCAGCAGCCCTTCCTGCTGAGCGCATCTGTTCCAGCATCCAGTAGTAGAAGTGCTGGGTGGAGGTGTAGACCCCGGGCCTGTGCGCTCTGCCACAGCCTTTCCCCCAGCTGGTCACGCCCACGAGCCAGAAGAAGTTGGCGCCCGCAGCTCTGCAGACCAGCGGGCCCCCGCTGTCACCCTGCAGCACAGGACAGAGGCTCAGGGGGGTGTTGGGGAGCCCCAGCAGCCCCAGGTGGGACAGGGCTGCGGCTGCTGCCGCGCCTGACTCGCGGCTGCTCCTACCTGGCAGGCGTCGATGCCGCCCTGCGCGTAGCCGGCACA
>NW_026908469.1:0-30663 GCF_028858725.1 Colius striatus
TGGACCCGGCCCTGTCCTGGGGAGGGACAGCAAAGGTTAAAAAGGGTTGGGGGGATTCCCCAGCACCCCAAAATAAACACAGGGAGACCCCCAAAACTCACCAGGAGGAAAAGCTTCTTGTAGCCCACTTTGAGGAACCCAATGACGACGCCTTTGGGGGTCCTGGGGGGGGATTTGGGGGGTGAGGAGGGGGGTTGTGGAAGATGGGGGGATTTGGGGGGGGTTGAAGGGGGATTTGGGGGGGTTGGAGAGGGATTTGAGGGGGAATTTGGGGGGGTTGGGGGGTTGGAGGGGGATTCGAGGGGGAATTTGGGGGTGGATTTGAGGGGGGATTTGAGGGGGGTTGGAGGGGATTTAGGGGTGCTCACGTGCCAGACTCCTCCAGGCACAGGGTGTGATTTTGGGGAGGGAGAGATCAGGGGGTTTATTTGGGAGGTGATCAGGGGGGCTTATTTGGGGAGGGGGGTGTCGGGGGGGGCTGTCTGGGGGGGTGTGTTGGGGGGGTTTATCTGGGGGGGTTTATTGGGGGAGGGCGTTTATCTGGGGGGTCTGAGGGGGGGTTTATTGGGGGGAGGGGGGTTTATCCGGGGGCTGTATCCGGGGGTCTCACCCCCCCTCGCTGCCCGTCGTGCAGGATGTACAGCACGTGCCGGTTGCTCTCCAGCCGGGCCGCGCTGGTCACGGGGGTCGGCAGCCCCTGGGCCTGAGGGAGGGGTGGGAGCACAGACGCCATTTTACCCCCCCCCCATCCCCAACGCCCCCTCCCCAATTCCCCCCTCCCCACCCACCCCATCCCCCCCCCTTACCTTGGCCGAGGCCTTTCCCAGCTCATCGATCACCGTCCTCAGCTGCTGTTCCACGTCCCCCCTGCGCCACAAGCTCGGGGTCACCCCCCCAAACCCCCCCATGAGACCCCCCCCCCCATTGACACCCATCCAACGGGTCGGCCGCGCTCCCGTCGTGCCCCGCGCGCCGCCCGCCATTGCCCCCTGCCGGTACCGCTGCGGAACCTCGCGGCGGCCCGACGGCTGCAAACGCTGGTCCACGACGCAAACTCGGTCGCCCAGCACCGAGGTGAGATCGAAAGGGAACTCCATGGCCCCGGGGGCTCCTTCGCCGCCCCCACGACGACGCCTTCGCCCACCCGGGGCCCAGGCCCGGGCCCAGCCGCCACCCTGAGAGGGGCGCTGGCCACGCCCCCCTAGCGACCGCTCGGCCAATCAGCGTCCTCCGTCGCGCCCGCCCTTAGCAACCGCCGCCTGGGCGAGCACTGGCCACGCCCCCTAGCGACCACTCGGCAATCAGCGCACCCGTCGCGACCGCCCTTAGCAACCGCCTTTTGGGCGGGGCGCTGGCTACGCCCCCTAGCAACCGCTCGGCCAATCGGCGCCCTCCGCTGAGCCGCCCTTCGCAACTGTCCCGCCCCAAGCACCCATCACCCTGGGCGGGGCGCTGGCCACGCCCCCAGCAACCGCTCGGCCAATCAGCGCTCTCCACTGCGCCCGCCCTTGGCAACCGCCCCGCCCCTAACAACCGCTCGGCCAATCAGCGCCCTCCGCTGCGCCCGCCCGCAAAGCACGCCGGGATCCACCCCCGTCCCCCAGCGAGGCGCCGGTGCGAGGCCGCGGCGGCCATCTTGGCAGCGCGCCCGCCATTTTGGCAGCGCCTCAGTTTCCCCCAGGGGCAGGAACGGGACGGCCGGGGGTGGGAACAGCCCCCGGAGCGGCTGCAATCCGGCCATGGCCTCCCCCTGCCCAGCCCACCGCTGACACACGGCCCCCAGCACCGCAGCTCCACGGCTGGGCGCTCCGCCAGCTCCTTGGGCAGCCTGGCACAGGGGCTGACAGCGCCCCGGGGGTGGATCGCTCCCGCAGCTCCAGCATCAAACAACTTTTTAACCGCGGAACTCACCCAAAACACACTTTTTCCCCTCAGAACTCACCTAAATCCCATTTTTTCCCTCGGAAGCCCAATAAAACCCCACCTCTACCCCCAAAGTCCACCTAAACCCCAGTTTTTCCTCAAAACTCCACCTAAACCACACTTTGTCCCTCAGAACTCGACCCAAAACCCACTTTTTTCCCCTCAGAACTCCACCTAAAACCCATTTTTCCCCTTGGAAGCCCAATAAAACCCCACCTTTACCCCAAACTCCACCTAAAACCCACTTTTCCCCTCTCAGAACTCACTCCAAAACCCACCTTTTTCCCCTCAAACTCCACCCAACCACCTTTTCCCTCAAAAGTCCATCTAACCCCACTTTTCTCTTGAAAGTCAAACTCCCTTTCTTCCCTCAGAACTCCACTTAAAACTCCATTTTCCCCTCAAAACTACTCTAAACCCCTTTCCTCAGTCTGCCAAATCCCCACGTTACTCCCCCCCTTAGAAATCTACCCAAATCCCTTTTTCCAGCAAAACTGCCCCTAAAACCCCACTTCTCCCTCAGAACTCACCCTTTTTGCCTAAACCCCCGATTTCCCCCAAAAAACTCCCCCAAAACTCCTTTTTCCCCCTCAAAACTTCATCCCAAAACCCACTTTTCTCCTCTAAACTCCCCTCAAACCCCACTTTTTGCCCCCAAACCCCCCTTTTCCCCTCAGATGCCCCCCAAACCCCACTTTTCCCCTCAGAACTCCCTCAAACCCCACTTTTTTCCACCAAAATCCCCCTTTTCCCCTCAGAACTCTCCCCAAACCTCACTTTTCCCCCCCAAACCCCACTTTTCCCCTCACAATTCCCCTCAAACCCCTCTTTTTCCCCCAAACACTCCTTTTCCCCTCAGATCCCCCCAAACCTCACTTTTCCCCCCCAAACCCCACTTTTCCCTCTCAGAACCCCCCCAACCCCCCATTCCCCCCCCCCAAAACCCCACACCTTTTCCTCTCCAACACTTTATTCCCCCCTCTGCTCCAGGCCGGGGGTCGGGGGGGTCCCAGGGGCCGTCCCCACAGCCGTGGACCTTCCTCCTCCTCCTCCTTGAGGAAGCCCCTGTAGAGGCGCCTGGCGCGGGCGATGGCGGCGGCCGGGGGGCTGTGCCGCTCGTACCAGGGGTACCAGAAGCCCCCCGGCAGCAGGGCCGGGGCTGGGGGAGGCGTCCTGCTGACGGCAGCGTGGCTGTTGGAGAAGTCCTCCCTGGGGGCCGGCACGTAGGGGGTGTGCAGCCACAGCAGACCTGAGGGGGACGTGGTGAGGAGGGGGCGCCCCAGGGTGCTGCCCCCCGTCCCCCCCAAAGCCCCCTCCTCATCCTCACCACGATCCTGCGCCTGGGAAATGGCTTGGGTCAGGAGCTTGTGCTGCTTCATGCAGACCCCTGAGGGGAGGAAAGGGTTAAAGGGGGGTGAGGGGTGACCCCCCACGGACCCTCCCCCCGGGGTGGGCACAGAGCCCCCTCCCCAGCTCACCCGTGTGCGTGGGGTGCAAGATGGTGCCGGTGTGGGGGCAGATGAACTGGTCCAGGAGCTTCACGTTCTGGGGAGAGGGAAAACGGAGGGGAGGAAGAGGAGGGGGAAATGGGGAGAGGAGGAGGGGAAAGAGGGGGAGGAAAAGGGAAATGGGGGGAGGAAGAGGAGGAGGAAGGGATCTCAGAGGAGGGAAGAGATGGAGGAAGAGAGGGAAGAAGGAAATGGGGGAGGAAGAGAGGAAAAGGGGGGAGGAAAAGGATTAATTGGGGAGGAAGAGGAGGGGGAAATGGGAGGAGGAGGAGGGGAAAGAGGGGGAGGAAAAGGGAAATGGGGGGAGGAAGAGGAGGGAAGAGATGGAGGGAGAGGGGGAAGAAGGAAATGGGGGAGGAAGAGGGGAAAAGGGGGGAGGAAAAGGGTTAATTGGGGGAGGAAGAAGAGGGGGAAATGGGGGGAGGAAGAAGGAAGATGAGAGGGAAGAAGAGGGGCAAGGAAGAGGGAAATGGAGGAAAAGGAGGGAAGAGATGGAGGAAGAGGGGGAAGGAAGAGGGAAATGGGGGAGGAAGAGGGGGAAAAGGGGGTAGGAAGGGGGGTTAATTGGGAGAGGGAGAAGGGGGAAATGGTGGGAGGAAGAAGGAAGAACAGAGGGAAGAAGAGGGGCAAGGAAGAGGGAAATGGGGAGAGGAAAAGGAAAATATGGAGGAAGATGGGGAAGGAAGAAGGAAACAGGAAGAGGAAGAAGGGAAAAGGGGGTAAGAAAAGGGGAAAAGGAGAAGGAAAAAGGGGAAGGAAAAGCCAGAAAGGGCGAGGGGAGCAGCCCCCTCCCCAAACCCCGCACGTACCCTGAAGTCCAGGCGCAGGTGCCGGTCGCGGCAGATGGGACAGGGGTTGCCCACCCGCTTGCCCTTGCGCTGCAATGGGGGGCACAAGGGCGGAGGAAGGGGGTGAGGGGGGTTCCCTCAGCCCCCTCCCCACGCCGCAGCCCCCCCCAGAGCCCCCCGAGCCCCTCACCAGGCAGGAGCGGCGCGTGCGCTGCGGGGGGACGGCTCCTTTGTGGTTGCGCCGGTAGCCAAACCACACGGGACGGTCGCCGTACGCAGCCCGGTACTCTGGGGGGAGGTAAAGGTGGGGGGGGGGGGGTCAGACCTTCCTCAACCCCCTCCCCAAATCCCCCCCCGCGCCCCCTCCCCTCCTTACCTTCGCTCTCCAGGTACTCCCAGGGCCGCTCCTGGTAGGGGGACGGGGGGGTGGGGGGTGGGCTGGGGGGTGCTTCAGTGCTGCAGAACCGGGGGGGATCCTGGGGGGGGGGTGTGACGTCACACCGAGCCCCCGTGACGTCACAGCGACCCCAAATACCCCACCGTGACGTCACAAGCACACCCCCTCCCCCAATTAACCCCCAAACACCTCCCAACGACATCACCTCCCCCCCCCACCCAATTAACCCGCCCAGGGGGTGTCGGTGACATCACAACCCCCCCCAAATCACCGCCCTGTGACGTCAGTCCCCAAATCCCCCCCTCCCCCACAGCTCCGTGCCGCCTCACCCGAGCCCACCGCAGCCACGCGGGGCCCTTCAGGCCGCCGCTCGCCGCCCTCAGCAGCGCCATCCCCCTGGCCAGCGCCATCCCGGCCGCTCGCGCACGGGGCAGCCCCCTCCCCTTCCTCCCGCAGCCCCCTCCCCGCGGCCACGCGGTCAGCCGCCATCTTGCCGTACGGCGCAGGCGCAGCAGGGCGCCGCCATCTTGCCGTACGGCGCATGCGCAGTGAGCGCCGCGCCAATTAAAACTGCGCCACACGCGCCTCGGGGGAGGGGTGCGGCCGGTGTCACCAACGCGCATGCGCGGAGCGAGTGGCGCTGACGTCACGGGGCAGCGGGGTATAAAAGGCGCGTCCCGCGCCGCGCCCGCCGCCATTCTGAGGGCTGGTGGAGGTGAGTAAAGAGCCGCGGCGCGGGGGGAGGCGGCGAAGGGGGGCGGCGGAGGGGGTCTCCCGCTTTTTATTACCCCTCTGAGGGGTCTTATTTACCCCCCCACACCTTCCCCGACCCATCTGGGGGGCGGCCGCGCTTTTATCCCGGATTTTTTCCCTCAGCGCTGAGGCGAAAACCCGCCCCCCCCCCCCCCCCCGCCATTTTCCTTCGGGTGTTTTTCCACTCGCCCTCTCCCCGCTCCCTCCCCCCTTTCCCTCACCGGGGATAAACGAGGTCTAATTATTTCGTGTCTTTTTTCTTCTTCTAATTTTTACTTCTTATTGTGTTTTTTTTTGTTTTTTTTTCTGTTTTGTTTGTTATTTAATGTGCCCCCCCCAACCTTTTTTGTTCCCCCTCTCCCACCTTCCCTTTTCCCCCCTCGCCTTCCCCTCACCCCGCTCCAGGTTTTGGTTGCTCTGGAGAGGAAAACGCCGTCGCCTTTGCCACGAGAACAACCACCAAACAAACACACCGCAACAAAAAAAGCAACAAAGCAAACAAAACAAAACAAAACAAACAAAATACAAACATATATATATATATACCATTACCCACAACAAAAACTCAACCCAAACCCCCCCCAAAAACAAACAAAACAGACCAAAAAACCCCCCCAAAAAAGCCAAGGGGAAGGATCTGGAAGAGCCGCCAGCGCCTTTGGACCGTCCTTCAGGAGCCGTTGCAAACCGAAGGAACCTTTAACCCCAAACGTTCTCCCTCTTCTTCCTCCCCTTTATCCCCTTTAAAAACCACCAACAAAGGTAGAAAAAACGCTTTTTTTTTTTGCTTTTTAAACATTTTTTCCCTTTAGCACGATTTTTTTTCAACCTGCGTTTAGCTTGAGAGCAAAAACCCCTTTAGGCAGCAAAAAGCGACCAAAAAACCCCTTCCAAAAGCACCTTTTAGAGCTTAAATCCGAAACTTACCTTTTTTTTCGCTCCAAACCATGACCAAAAAAAGCTCTTTTTTCGCTCTGAAATGCCAAAATCCAATCGGTGAAGCCCTCGGCGAGAAAATATTGTTGGATAGTAAGTGTTGAATTTCAACCCAGCTCAATTCTTCCCCCTCCCCCCTTTTTTTCCACCCCCCACCCTTCCCCCAAACCTTTTTCCTTTCCTCCCCTCTCCCCTTTCCCTCCCCAACGACAAAAATACAACCAAAGACCCCCCCAAAAGTTGCTTTTTTGGCCCCAAAAAGAGAAAGGGAGGAAGAGCCCCAACTGTGTGCTTGAGGAGGACGAAGGTGGTGACAGCTTGGCTTTCGGGGGAGGGGGCTTGGGTCGGTAAAAGGAATTTGGGGAGGGGGGGGGGTCGTGGTGGGTTCCTCAGTTCCCACCCTTAGGGAAAAAAAAAACACCCCAAAACCCCCCCAAAATGGGCTTTTTTAAGGTTGAGGGTGGTCGGAATGTGCTTAAAGGTGTGAGGAGAGGGACTGAGCGCCTGGAGAGGCTGGGGAAGGGCTGGGGGGGGGGCTGGTTTTTTTGGGGGGGGGGGGACGTTGGATGTTGCAAAGAAATGATTTATATTGCTATTTTTTTATTTTTTAGGTGCCATTTTGGGATTGTTGCGCTGAGAAACGGGGGGAGGGGGCGGGTTGGCCGGGGGGCTGGAGCTGGGCTGGAGGAGGGGGAGGGTGGGGGGTTGTTTGTTCCCGGGGAGGGGTCGCGGCCGTAGCAATAAACCAGGCAGGTTTTAGCTTTGAAACCCTTCCAATCGGGTTGCTTTCGGTGGTTTCTGGGTGAAACGAGCCGACAGGCTCGGGCTGAACCCCTCCATCCTCCAAAAATCAGCCCAAATCCTTCCCCCCCCCCCCCCCCCCAAACCCGGCGGCTCGGGGAAGCTCCCGGGGCCAACATGGCGCTGGCCTCGCTCTTTGTCTCTTTAAACTCCTTTCCCTCCTCCTCTCCCCTTTGTTTTTTCTCTTCCAGATGATTGTTACAGCCGGGGGGGGGCCCATTGAGACCCTTTTGATTTAAGGGGGGGGGGGTCCCAAGCCCCCCTTCACCCCCTTTTTTCCACCCCCCCAATCCCCACGTGCGGCGGTTTCCAAGGCGGTGGCGGCGCGGGGCCGGTGTCTGGGGGGGGGGGGGGGTTGGGTTTGGTGGTGGTGTGGGTCGTTATATTTATATATTTATGTCTCTATGTCCCCCCCCCCACCTTCAAACCCCCCTCCCCACCCCCCAAAACCTCCCCCCCCATTCTTTTCCACCCCCCCCCCCTCCCCTTTCTCAAGCTCTAAAATGGCGCCTGAGCCCAGCGGCTGATGCAACCGGCCTCAAACCCCTCCCACCACCACACCAGCCCCGGGGGGGGCTTCCCTTATGTCCCCCCCACCCTCTAATTTACCCTCCCCCCCCTTCTCACCCCCCCCCCCCTTTGCTCTAACCATCCCCCACCCCCCCTGCCTCTCGTCCGCAGGACCCCGGGTGCTGTGCAGAGTAGGACCCTGCGGGCCGCTGCAGGTTGTGCCATGGAATCCCCTTCCCTCCCCCTCCTTAAACCCCCTTCCCCCCCCCCCCCGCATTAATCCCACCCCCCTTCTTCTTTTTCCTCTCCCCCCCCTTTCCCTTTGGCTGTTTTTGGACTGTTTTTGGGGGTGGGGGTTGACCAACCCCCCCCCTCCCCACTTTGTCCTCGTGTTGATGGTGGCAGGAGAAACGTTCCCACTGGCTTCCAACCCCTTCCCCGCTCCCAAACCCCCTTTTTTAACGGGGGAGGGGCACCTCAAGCTCTTTTTTACCCATTTTGGGCCTTTTTTTAGGCAACCCCCCCAAAAAACAACCGCCTGGCCGGGTTGAGTTTGAGCCATTTGAGCCACAGGCCGGGGCTGAGGGTCCCCAAACACCCTGTGCTGGGGGGTTTCCCCCCCCCCCCATTTCATTTCCAGCTGGTTTTGGGGGTCTTTGACAAATCAAAATCTTCCCCCCTCCCTCAAAACACCCCCCAGATCCCCCCCCATCCCACTTTGGGCTGGTTTGGGTTGTTTAACCTATTTGTACACAGAGGCTGTGCTGGGAAGGGGCAGCTGCTTGGTGCTTGGGGGGGTTTATTCTCCTCCCCTTAATCCCCCCCCCCTTAATTTAATCCCCACCCTTCAATTTCCTCCTTTCCCCCCCAAATTTAAGGTTGGGGGGGGGCAGCAAAATCAGGCCCCAGATCTAAGCTTGGGGTGAAAATGGTTTTGTTTGGGGATGGATTTTGTCCCTCCCTCCCCCACACTGAAGCCCAGTGGGAGCATTTCTCTCTTTAACTGGGGAGGGGGCTGCTTGTTGTGCCCCCTCTCGCTAAAAGTGGGGGTTTCTGCCCCCCCAGAAGTGGTTTTGGGGTGGGGGTTGAGGCCTTGGCCTGTGGTTGAGCCACACCAGACCAACCCCCTCCCTTGTTTGTTCATTGGAGGGGGGGGATTTGTTCCCACCCCCCTCCCAAAATGATTCTTTCCTTTGAGAAGGGGTCTGGGGGGTGTTTTGGGGTCCCCCCACCCCCTTTTACCCCCCTGGGGGGGGTTGGGCTGTTTGACCCCACCTTTGGAGAGGGGTTTGATCAGTGGTTGCTTGTGTGATCCCCCAACCCCATGAGCCCCCTCCCCCAGCACTTGGGGGGGGGCATTAATTAATGTTAATTAGTTGTTTCTCCCTTAGTTGTGTGTTTTTGGGGGGGTTGTGCTGGATTTAACTTGCTCTTGTGTCTTTGTAGGGGGGGGCTGATACCTGACCCCCCAAAAAAGGTGGGGGAGGGGCATCTCCATGACCTATATCCTTTAATTAACGTGGGGGACTTAATTAAGCCTCATTAAGTTTGTGTTTAATGAGAAAAGGGGGGTGTTACCCCATCCCCCCAAAAGTGCTGGTTGGGGGGGGTTTCACCCCCTCCCCCCAAATTGGTGCCGTTTTGGGGCTGTTTCCCCCCTCCCCCACCTTGTCCTTCCCCCTTCATTAGTGTAATTAAGCCTGACGAGGCTCTAATTAGCTCTAAGGAGGGTGGGTGAGGTCAGGAGGCTGAAATCCCCCTCCCTGGGATCCAGGTCAGTTGGGGGGGGATGGGCTGTGATTAAGTGGCTTTAATGATGATTTTGCTAATTAATACCTTGCTAATTAGTCAGCTGGTGATTAGTCACAGCGTGGCTTCGTTAGTGGCTTTAATTGCAGGTGGGGGTGGGGGGGGTTGTGATACCCCCAGATCTTGTGTGTGTGTGTCCCTTCCCACTGCTGCTGTCATTAAGTGCTGCTTAATTAGACCTTAATTAAACTGGGGGAGCACTTGGCCCCTCCCCCAGGGGCAGTTTGGGGTCGTTTCTGCCCCTTTTGGGGGTTGATTTGTGTCTTTTAATGTCAGTTCTCCCCATTTTGGGGCCAGTTCTTCTCTTTTAAGGATGATTCTTGTCTTTTGGGGCTCATTTCCTCACTTTTAGGGCTGATTCTCCCCGTTTTTGGCATCACTTCTCTCGTTTTGGGGGTCAGTTCTTTTGTTTTAGGATCAATTCTTCCCTTTTTGGGCCCTTTTTCTCTCCTTTAGGCTTTGCTCCCCCCTTTTTGGGGGTGGATTCTCTTATTGGACTGACTTACTCTCATTTTGGGGCCAATCCTCCTCATTTGGGGCTGATTCTCCTCATTTTGGGGCCAGTCCTCCTCATTTGGGGCTGATTCTCCTCATTTGGGGCTGATTCTCCTCATTTTGGGGCTGATTCTCCTCATTTTGGGGCTGATTCTCCTCATTTTGGGGCTGATTCCCCTCATTTTGGGGCTGATTCCCCTCATTTTGGGGCTGATTCCCCTCATTTTGGGGCTGATTCCCCTCATTTTGGGGCTGATTCCCCTCATTTTGGGGCTGATTCCCCTCATTTTGGGGCTGATTCTCCTCATTTTGGGGCTGATTCTCCTCATTTTGGGGCTGATTCTCCTCATTTTGGGGCCAGTCCTCCTCATTTGGGGCTGATTCTCTTCATTTTGACTCCAGTCCCCTCTTTCCCTGCCCAGACCATCCCTGGCTGCCCACACTGGTTGTTCCCCTCTGCAAGGGCAGGACAAGGAGGGGGTGGGGAGGTGATGGGGGACGTTTTGGGGGTGCACAGGGGTTGAGAGGCTGCTCTAACCCCCCCTCCCTCCTCTGTTCTTCCCCCCTCAGGGCGTTTCTGCCATGGGCTCGGGCCCCATCGACCCCAAGGAGCTCCTGAAGGGCCTGGACTGTTTCCTGGGCCGTGATGGGGAGGTCAAAACCATGGAAGGCATCTCCAAAATCTTCAAGTAAGTCCTTGCACCCCACCTTAAAATCCCCCCCACACCCCCTAGAGCATCCCCCCACCTCACCCCAGGGCTGTCTGCCCCTGTGCTTGTTAATTAGCTTAATGAAGGACTCGCAGAAGATGGTGAGTCGCTGCATCTACCTGAACATCCTGCTGCAGACACGGGCCCCTGACATCCTGGCCAAGTAAGAGAGGGGGCAGAACAGCTCCAGAGGGGGTGAATGGAGCATGATTTAGGGGACCCCCCACCCTTCTGATGCCTCTTCCCCTCCCAGGTTCATCAGGATTGGGGGGTACAAGCTGCTCAACACGTGGCTCACCAGCTCCAAGGCCTCCAACAACGTGCCCTTCCTGCAGCAGCTGCTGCTCACGCTGCAGCACCTGCCCCTCACCGTGGACCACCTCAAACAGGTCGGCTGGGGGGCTTCTGCCCACCCCCAGCAGGCCTCTGGGGACTCCCTGGGTGGCTTTTGGGTCCCCCCTGGGTGGCTTTTGGGTCCCCCCTGGGTGGCTTTTGTCTCCTTTTGAGGGGCTTTTGGGTCCCCAAAGATGGTCTTTGTCTCCCTGGGTGTCTTTTGGGTTCCTCTGAGGGGCTTTTGGTTGTCTTGAGCAACTTTTGGGTCCCCCTGGGTGGTTTTTGAGTCCTTTGGAGAGTCTTTTGGGTCCCATTAGGGTGATTTTGCCCCCCTGGGATGACTTTGATGCCCCTCAGATGCTTTTCTGCCCCCCTGAGGTGACTTTTCTCCCTCCCCTCTCCCTGCAGAACAACACAGCCAAGCTGGTGAAGCAGCTCAGCAAATCCAGCGATGATGAAGGTGAGACTCAGCCCCCACGACCCCCCCTGTGTGTGTCCCCCCCTCAGATCTGCCCCCCAACGCCCCCTTTAACCCTTTGCTCCCCGCAGAGCTGCGCCGCCTCGCCTCCATCCTGGTCAGTGACTGGATGGGCGTCATCCGCTCCCAGAGCAGCGCCCAGCCCGCTGGTGAGCCCCCTCTGACCTCCCCTGAGCCCCCCCCTGACGCCCTGAGCCCCCCCCGACCTCCCCAGAGCCCCCCCCGACCTCCCCAGAGCCCCCCCCGACCTCCCCAGAGCCCCCCCCGACCTCCCCAGAGCCCCCCCCGACCTCCCCAGAGCCCCCCCCGACCTCCCCAGAGCCCCCCCCTGACGCCCTGAGCCCCCCCCGACGCCCTGAGACCCCCCCTGACCTCCCCAGAGCCCCCCCTGACGCCCAGAGCCCCCCCCTGACGCCCAGAGCCCCCCCCTGACGCCCAGAGCCCCCCCCTGACGCCCAGAGCCCCCCCCGACCTCCCCAGAGCCCCCCCCGACCTCCCCAGAGCCCCCCCCGACCTCCCCAGAGCCCCCCCCCGACCTCCCCAGAGCCCCCCCCGACCTCCCCAGAGCCCCCCCCGACCTCCCAGAGCCCCCCCTGACGCCCTGAGCCCCCCCCTGACGCCCTGAGCCCCCCCCGACGCCCTGAGACCCCCCCTGACCTCCCCAGAGCCCCCCCTGACACCCTGAGACCCCCCCTGACCTCCCCAGAGCCCCCCCTGACACCCTGAGACCCCCCCTGACCTCCCCAGAGCCCCCCCTGACCTCCCCAGAGCCCCCCCTGACGCCCTGAGACCCCCCCTGACGCCCTGAGACCCCCCCTGACGCCCTGAGACCCCCCCTGACGCCCTGAGACCCCCCCTGACGCCCTGAGACCCCCCCTGACGCCCTGAGACCCCCCCTGACGCCCTGAGACCCCCCCTGACCTCCCCAGAGCCCCCCCTGACCTCCCCAGAGCCCCCCCTGACCCCCTGAGCCCCCCCTGACCTCCCCAGAGCCCTGATGCCCCCCCAGCTCTGCCCCAATCCTCCCTGATTTTGCCCCCAGACTCCCCCCAGCTCTGCCCAAATACCCCCCTTGATCCCCCCAGTTTTGCTCCCAGACCCCCCCAGCTCTGCCCCCCAGACCCCCCATCTTTCCCCCCCTATATCTGCCCCCCAAACCCCCCCAAGCCCCCTCCACCGTCCCCCCCAGCCCATCTCTGCCCCCCAAACCCCCCCAAGCCCCCCTCACCATCCCCCTCCCCAGAGCGGGACCGGAAGCGGCGGCGGGAGGAGCCCAAGGCCAAGCCCCCGCCGGGGCCTGAGAAGCCCCCCGAGGCCAAAGCCCCCCCCTGGGCCCGAGGAGCCCCCCGAGAAGAAGCGGGAGAAGCCCAAGTCCCTGCGCACCACGGCCCCCAGCCACGCCAAGTTCCGCTCCACAGGTACCCCTGGGGGGCTTTGGGGGGTCCCTGGGGGGCTTTGGGGGGGTCCCTGGGGGGTTTGGGGAGCTGTCCAGGGGGGTTGGAGGAGTCCCCAGGGGCTTAGAGGGGTGTCTGGGGGATTTAGGGGCAGAGCTGGGGGGATCTGGGGACAGGGATGATTTGGGAGGGTCCCTGGGGGGGGGGTTAGGGGGTCCCCAGAGGGTTTGGGGGGTCCCTGGGGGGCTTTGAGAGCTCTCCAGGGGGGTTGTGGGAGTTCCCAGGGGTTTGGGGGCAGAGCTAGGGGGAATTTGGGGACAGGGATGATTTGGGGGGGTCTGCAGGGATAATTTGGGGGGTCCCCAGAGGGTTTGGGGACCGGGACAGTTTGGAGAGGGTCCATAGAGACAATTTAGGAGGTCCTCAGGGGGTTTGGGGGGGTCCCCAAGGAGTTTTGGGGGGCTCCCTAGGGGTTTAGGGGGGTCCCAGGGGATTCTCTGACACCTTCCTCCCCCCAGGGCTGGAGCTGGAGACCCCCTCGTTAGCGCCCATCAAGAAAACGAGCTCGGCTGCACCCGGAGACAAGTACAACCTGAAACCTGTGCCCATCAAGAGACAGAGGTGAGCGGCTGGGCTGCTCCTGGGGGTCCCAGAGACACTTTTGGGGGGCTGGGGCCCACTTTTGGGGGTCTCAGGGTAGGTTTTGGGGGCCCTGTGCCCCGTTTGGGGTGCTCAGGGTCTGTTTTGGGGGTGCAGGGTCTGTTTTTGGGGTGCCTGACTCCTCTTTTGCCTCCCCCCAGCGTGTCCCTGCCTGGGGACACCCCTGTGGCTGAGAAGAAATACAAACCCCTGAACACGGCCCCCAACGCCAACAAGGAGATCAAAGTCAAGATCATCCCCCCCCAGCGTGAGTTGGGGGCTCTGGGGGGCTTTGGGGGGCCTCTGGGTCACTTGGGGGGGCTTTGGGGGGCCTCTGAGACACTCAGGGGGGCTTTTCAGGCTTCTTTGGGGACACCCAGAGACCTTTAAGGACAGTTGAAGGGAGTTTGGGTGTCACTGGAGTCCTTGGGGGGGCTTTTAGGGACCCTTGGGGGAGCTTTTGGGGCCATGTGGGACATTTTTGGGGTGACCCCCCCCCCCTTTTCCCCCCAGCCATGGAGGGGTTGGGCTTCCTGGATGCCCTCAACTCTGCCCCTGTGCCCGGCATCAAGATCAAGAAGAAGAAGAAACTTCTGTCCCCCACGGCCACAAAGGTGAGAAATCCCCCCAAAATCCTCCCTCAACCCCCCCAAAATCCTCCCTCAACCCCCCCAAAATCCTCCCTCAACCCCCCCAAAATCCTCCCTAAACTCCCCCAAAACTCTCCAGATCTTCCCCAAATCCTTCCTAAACCTCCCCAAATCCTTCCTAAACCTCCCCAAATCCTTCCTAAACCTCCCCAAATCCCTCCCATCGCCCCTAAATCCCCCCAAACCCACCTCAAACCTCCCCAAATCCCCCAAAAACCTCCTCAACCTCCCAAAATCCCCCCTAAACCCCCCAAAACTCCTCAAGTCTCCCCCCAAATCCCCCCAAATCCTTCCCAACCCTCCCCAGATCCCCCCAAAAACCTCCTCAGCCTCCAAAAGTCTCCCCCAAATCCCCCCTAAACCCCCCCAAACTCCCTTCAAACCTCCCCAAATCCCCCCAAACCTCTCTAAACCTCCCCAAATCCCCCCTAAACCCCCCAAAACTCCCCCAAATCCCCCTCAGCCCCCCCTAAGCCCCTTTTCCCCCTCCCCAGCCCAGTCCCTTCGAGGGCAAAGCCGCCCCCGAGCCCGGCTGCCCCAAGGCCTCGTCCCCGGAGCCCGCGGCCGCCTCGGAGCCCCCCGAGAGCGAGCGGCCCGGCACCCCCGTGCCCCCCGTCGAGGTGCTGGAGCCCAGCGACGCCTGTGAGTGCTGCAGGGGCTTGGGGGGTCTCTTGGGGGGCTTTGGGGGGGTCTCTTGGGGGGCTTTGGGGGGGTCTCTTGGGGGGCTTTGGGGGGGTCTCTTGGGGGGCTTTAGAGGTCACTTGAGGACCTTTGGGGGGTCATTTGGGGGCCTTTGGGGATTTTGGGTGTCACTTGGGGGACACTTGAGGGGCTTTTGGGCCACTTTGGTCCTTAGGGTACAATTGAGTGTGTTTTTGGGGCCACTTTGGGGGTTCTTTTTGGGGCCACTTTGGTGCCTTTTTGGTGCATTTTGTGTGCCAGTTTGGGAGCCTTTTTTGTGTGCCAGTTTGGGAGCCTTTTTTGTGTGCCCGTTTGGTGCCCTTTTGGGGCCGTTTGGTGCCCTTTTGGGGCCGTTTGGTGCCCTTTTGGGGCCGTTTGGTGCCCTTTTGGGGCCATTTGGTGCCCTTTTGGGGCCATTTGGTGCCCTTCTGGTGCCACTTTGGTGCTTTCTGTGCTTCACCCAGACCCACTGGGGCTGTTTTGGGGGCCACTGGCCCCCTGGTGGCCGTTGCTTTGGGGGGCCTGGGGCTCGTTTCTGGGGGGTTGTTTTGGGGGGAGGGGGTCGGTGTGACCCCCCCCGATGGCCTGGCCCTGCAGGTGCCTCCGAGGAGGGCCGTGGCGGGGAGCAGCCCCCCGAGGCGGGGCGCAGGGGCCGCAAGAAGAAGACGGTGAGCTGGCCCGAGGAGAGCCGCCTGCGCCAGTTCTTCTACTTCGAGCTGGACGAGACGGAGCGAGGTCAGCCCCGCTGCCCCCTCACACCCCCTGGGGCTCCCCCCTCTGCTCCCAGCCCCTTCCCCTCTTCCTGCCTCCTCCCACGTGTCTCCTCAGCTCCCTCTGCCCCCCTTTTCCTCCTGACCCCCCCCCTTGTCCCTCCCCCGTGCCCCCCTTGTCCCTCCCCCGTGCCCCCCTTGTCCCTCCCCTGTGCCCCCCTTTCCTTCCTGATCCTCTCCTTTTCTCCCCTGTGCCTCCCCTTTCCCCTTGACTCTTCTCCTTTTGTTTCTTGGGGCCCCCCCTTTTGCTTCTGGAGCCCCCACCCTTTGCTCTGAGTCCCCCCAAACACCCCCTTTGCCGCCCCCCCCCCAGTGAACATCAACAAGCAGGAGCTGTATTTGGGGTCCCCCCTTTTGCTTCTGGAGCCCTCCCCTTGCTCTGAGCCCCCCCAAACACCCCCTTTCCCCCCCAGTGAATGTGAACAAGTGGGAGCTGTATCTGGAGCCCCCCCTTTTTGCTTCTGGAGCCCTGTCCTTGCTCAGAGCCCCCCCAAACACCCCCTTTGCCCCCCCAGTGAATGTGAACAAGCAGGAACTGCCTTTGGAGCACCCTCCCTTTGCATTTGGAGCCCCCTCTTTACTCTGAGCCCCCCAAACACCCCCTTTTCCCCCCCCTGTGAACATGAACAAGCAGGAGCTGTATTTGGGGCCCCCCCTTTTGCTTCTGGAGCCCTCCCCTTGCTCTGAGCCCCCCCCCCAACACCCCCTTTGCCCCCCCAGTGAACGTGAACAAGATCAAGGACTTTGGGGAGGCCGCCAAGCGGGAGCTGCTGATGGACCGCGTGGCGTTCGAGACGGCGCGACGCCTGAGCCACGACACCATGGAGGAGAAAGTGCCCTGGAGCTGCCCCCGGCCCCTGGAGCTGCCCCCTCCCCTCGTCCTGCCCGGCAGCGGCAGCCACGAGCGCTTCACCCAGGCTGAGAGGGAGAAGGGCATCCTGCAGGAGCTGTTCCTGTCCAAGGAGAGGTCAGCAGATCCCCAGGGATCCACAGACAAGGGGAGGGGGTTTGGGGACCAGATCCCACAGGAGAAGGGCATCCTGCAGGAGCTCTTCCTGTCCAAGGAGAGGTCAGGAGATCCACAGGGATCCACCACAGACAGGGGGAGGGGGTTTGGGGATCAGATCCCACAGGAGAAGGGCATCCTGCAGGAGCTGTTCCTGTCCAAGGAGAGGTCAGCAGATCCCCAGGGATCCACAGACAAGGGGAGGGGGTTTGGGGACCAGATCCCACAGGAGAAGGGCATCCTGCAGGAGCTGTTCCTGTCCAAGGAGAGGTCAGCAGATCCCCAGGGATCCACCACAGACAGGGGAGGGGGTTTGGGGATCAGATCCCACAGGAGAAGGGCATCCTGCAGGAGCTGTTCCTGTCCAAGGAGAGGTCAGGAGATCCACAGGGATCCACCACAGACAGGGGCAGGGGTTTGGGTGCCAGATCCCCTGGGATCTCCAAGGATCTGCTGTTGAGGGGAAGGTTTAACGTGCCAAATCTCCCATGAGAAGGGCATCCTGCAGGAGCTCTTCCTGTCCAAGGAGAGGTCAGAGGAGCTCCAGGGATCCACCACACACCAACCAAGGCAGAGGGATTTGGGTGCCAGAGCCCCTGGGATCCCCAAGGATCTAGGGCTGAGGGGAAGGTTTTGGAGTGTAAGGTCCCTGAGGATCCAGAGCTGAAGGGAAGGAGTTTTGGGGTCCCAGATCCCCTGAGGTCTCCAAGGATCAACAGACAAGGAGAAGGAGTTTTGGATGCTAGATCTCCTGGGATCCTTGAGGATCCAGAGATAAAGGGAGGAGGCTTTTGAGTCCCAGATCTCTTGGGATCCCTGAGGATTCACCTTCTTGAAGCTGTCACAGCCCAGACCCTGGGGGAGGGGGGAGACCTCAGCTGTGCAGCTGGGCTGGGGGCTGAGGGGGGGGATCCCCTCAGATCCCTGGGATCCACTGACTGCTCCCCCTGCCCCCCCCAGTGTCCCTGACAGCCCCCACGAGCCTGATCCCGAGTCCTACGAGCCGCTGCCGCCCAAACTGATCCCCTTGGACGAGGTGAGTGACCCCCCCTGACCCCCAGAAGTCAGTGGCCACCCCAAAAAACTGGTTGCCAGGCCTCAACAAGTAGTGGCCACCCTTCCCAGAACTGCTGGCCACCCCCTAGATCTGGCAGCCACCCCACAAAAGCAAGCGGCCACCCCTTAAGATCAGTAGCCACCCCTCAGAACTTGATGTAACCACCCCCAGAACCCAGTGGCCACCCTCAGAAACCCAGTGGCCACCCCAGTGTGCCCTCCCAGAACTGTTGGCCACTCTCTAGATCTAGTAGCCATCCCCCAGAAGCAAGTGGCCACCCTCTAGGTCTGGTGGCCACCCCCCAGAAGCAAGTAGCCACCTTCTAGATCTCGTAGCCAGTCCCCAAAAGCAAATAGCCATCCCTCAGAAGCAAGTGGCCACCCTCTAGGTCTGGTGGCCACCCCTCAGAAGCAAGTGGCCACCCTCTAGGTCTGGTGGCCACCCCTCAGAAGCAAGTGGCCACCTTCTAGGTCTGGTAGCCAGTCCCCAGAAGCAAGTGGCCACCCCTCAGCCCCGTGTGTCCCCGCAGGAGTGCTCTGGCGAGGAGCTGCCGTACCCCGAGGGGCTGGAGCCCGGCGCGGCCGCGGCGCCGGAGGCCGGAGCCAAACTGCCGCCGGTACTCGCCAACCTGATGGGCAGCGTGGGGGCGGGGAAAGGGCCGCCGGGGGCGGGGCCAGCGCCGGCTCCGCCAATCAAACATGCAGGACATCCTCAGCTCCATCATGGTAACGCCCCTTCCCCCCCGCTTGGCCACGCCCCCTTCCCCCGCTTGGCCACGCCCCCTTCCCCCGCTTGGCCACGCCCCCTCCCCCCGCTTGGCCACGCCCCCCTCCCCCCCCGCTTGGCCACGCCCCCTCCCCCCGCTTGGCCACGCCCCTCCCCCCGCTTGGCCACGCCCCTCCCCCCGCTTGGCCACGCCCCTCCCCCCGCTTGGCCACGCCCCTCCCCCCCCGCTTGGCCACGCCCCCTTCCCCCCCGCTTGGCCACGCCCCCCCCCCGCTTGGCCACGCCCCCCCCCCGCTTGGCCACGCCCCCTTCCCCCCGCTTGGCTCGCCCCCTTCCCCCCCGCTTGGGCCACGGCCGCCCCTTCCCCCCGCTTGGCCACGCCCCCTCCCCCTTGCCACGCCCCTTCATTGGCCACGCCCCCTCGCGCTTGCCCCCTCCCATTTTGCCCCCCCCAGTTGCCCCCCATGACCTGTTTTACCCCCCCAAGGAGCCCCCCCCCGACCCATTTTGCCCCCCCAATCTGTTTTACCCCCCCTCCCAGGGGTCCCCCAGTGCCCCCTTTGACCCATTTTGCCCCTGCAGAGAGCTCTCCCTGCCCCATGTTGCCCCCCCCAGTGCCCCCCCTGAGCTGTTGTACCCCCCCAGGAAGGCCCCAGTGCCCCCTCTGACCCATTTTACCCCCACAGGGAACCCCCCTTCACCCCATTTTACCCCCCCCAGTGCCCCCCTGAGCCGTTGTTGCCCCCCCTGAGCCGTTGTTGCCCCCCCTGAGCCGTTGTTGCCCCCCCAGGGAGGCCCCAGTGGGCACAAGGCCGAGGAGCTGCTGAAGCAACCAGATTACTCAGAGAAGATCAAACACTTGCTGGGGAACCTGCAGGGCCAGGCCGGGCCTCAGCCAGGTCAGTGGCACAGGGGGTGGCTCTGGGGGGACTTGGGGACACCCTGGGGTGGTCCTGAGGGGTCAGAAGGGATTTGGGGGCACTTAGGGACACCCTGAGGTCACTTGGGGACAGGCTGGGGTGCTCTGGAGAGGTCGGAAGGGACGTGGGGACACCCTGATGTGGTCCTGAGGGGTCAGAGGGGACCTGGGGACACTTTGGGGGGTCACTTGGGGACACGCTGGAGTGAGTAGGGGTCACTTGGGGACACCCTGGGGTGGTCCTGAGGGGTCAGAGAGGACTTGGGGGACACTTTGGGGTCACTCTGAGGTCACTTAAGGACACCCTGGAGTGAGTTGGGGTCACTTGAGGACACCCTGGGGTGGTCCTGAGGGGTCAGAGAGGACTTGGGGTGCCTTGGGGACAGCCTGTGGGGGTCACTTGGGGTTACCTGACCCCCCTCTTTGTGTCCCCCCCAGTGCCCCACGGGCTGCTGGGCCCCGGCCCCATGGCCAACGGCTTCCCGCCCGGCCCCAAGGGGCTGCAGCGCTTCCCCCCGGGGGGGCCCCTGCCTGGTAAGTCACCCCCTCCCCCCAAAACTGACACCCCCCGAGAGCCCCTGAGACCCCCCAGTAACCCATGAGACCCCCGAGAGTCCCTGAGACCCCCCCAGTAACCCCTTAACCATCCCCCTGACTCCCCCCCACAGCCCACCCAAACCCTTCCAGTCCCCTGGGACCCCCCCCACAACCACCCCCCAATCTCCCCAGAGCCCCCCAACTGCTCCCTCACAGCCCCCCCCACCCACTTACTGCCCCTTGAGGCCCCCAACTGCCCCCCAATATCCCCTGAACCCCCAAAGCCTCATCACACCCCCAGGGACCCCCCTAAAACCCCCCTCAACAGACCCCTACAGCCACCCCCCCAGCTCCCTGTGCCCCCCTCAACTATCCCCCAGACCCCCCCAGATGCTCTGTGACCCCACAACAGCCCCCCAAACCCCCCCCAGCTTCCCTCACAGCCCCCTCACCCATTTACTGCCCCTTGAGCCCCCCAACTGCCCCCCAATATCCCCTGAACCATCCCAAAGCCTCATCACACCCCCAGGGACCCCCTAAACCCCCCCCCAACTGCCCCCAAACCCCCCAACTGCCCCCCACAGCCCCCCCACGCCTCCCCTGCCCCCTGACCCCCCCAAACTGCCCTCTCCCCCCCTGACCCCCCCTTTTGTCTCCCCCAGGTCCCCCACGGCGGCGGCGGCGCAGGTGGGGGGGGCCCGGGGGGCTCCCTCCAGGGCCCCGGGGGGGGGTCCCGGGGGGGGGGATGCCGGGCGGGGGAGGGGCGGGGGGAGGCCCCAGGATGTTGGGGCCCCCTCCCCCACCCCCTCCCCCCCCTCCCCGCGATTTCTGGGACGAGGGCGGGGGCGGGGGGGGGCCCCCCCCATGCGCGGGGGGGGCGGGGGCGGGATGCGGGGGGGCGGCGGCGGGGGGGGCCCGTTCCACCGGCCCCGGGGGCGCAACGGCGCCGACGGCCCCTACCGCTGCCGGGGGGGGGGGCGGCCGCAGCGGGGGGGGGGCCCCCCCAATAACGGCCGCGGCGGGGGAGGGGGGCGGAGGGGGAGGAGGAGGGGGCGGCCCCCCCCCGCCGGCGGCCACAACGAGCACGGCCGGGGCCACCCCGGGGAGCACCCCCGAGGCCACGGCGGCAAGTGCGGGGGGGCGGGGGCTGGGCCCCCCCCGGCGCCCCCCCCGCGGGGAGGAGGGGGAGGGGGGGGAGGCGGCTGGATGTGGGGGGGGGGGCCCCGGGCCGGGCTGGGAGGGGCCGGTGGGGGCTCCTTCGCCGCCCCCCCCGCCCCCCCCCCCCGCCGTTCATGCCCCGCTGGAGGGGGGGGGAGCCGCCCCCCCCACCCGCCGCACCCCCCCCCTGCAGCCCCTCGACCCCCCCCCCGGGCCCTGGGGGAGGGGCCCCGACTGGCGCCGCCCCCCCATGGGGCTGTGAGGGGGGGGTGAGAGAGAGAGAGAGAGAGAGGAGGATCGACCCCCCCAAAACCCCACCCCTCCCCCCTCCGCGGCGGCCGCGGGGCATTGTGGGAGCTTAAACACCCCCCAAAAAACACCCCCCAAAAAACACCCCCCAACGGCAGCTACTGGGGGGCTGAGATGGGCCGGCCCCGGGGCACGCTGGGAGCTGAAGTCCAGCCCCGGGGCACGCTGGGAGCTGAAGTCCAGCACTGAGTTTGCCCCGGAGGGGGGTCGAAGCCGCCCTTAAACCCCCCCCGGGGCGTTTTGGGGGTCACGTTTCACCCCCAGCCCCTCCCCTCGCCCCGGTTCTGCCCCTCGGGCCGCCTCTTTCCTTGGGGGGGGGCTCCTGGGGCCACACACAGGGGGTGTTTTTGGGGGGAGGGGGGTCAGCATCAGTCCCCCTCCTCCCACCATCCTCTGTGTGCACCCCCCAACCCCCCCCCGCGGCACCAGCACCTCCCCCCTCCCCCCACCCCCAAACCCCCCCTTTCCCCTCCCCGCCCCCCCCCCGTGTCCCTGGGCCGGCCGGGCCGCCTCTGGCGCCTCTCCCTGCCGAGGGGCAGCCGCAGGTACGACCACAACGGTGCCTTCCTCCCCCCACCCCGAGCCCCCCCCTCCATCCTCCTCTTCCTCTCTCTCGCTTTATGGCTTCTGTGAGGCCTCCGGCACGTTTGGACCCTCCCCCGTCCTCCTCCTCCCCCCGTGGGGTCGGGGCTCCTCCTCCCTCCTCTTCCTCCTCCTCCAGCCCCAGGGTGCGAAGGCTCGGCGGGGGGGGGCAGAAATGGCCACTGAGGGGGCAGAAATAACCCCTGAGGGACACATCTGACCCCCCCTCGGGGTGGAAATACCCCCTGGGGGGTAGATCTGATCCCCTCAGGGCACGGATGGGGCACAAATACCCCCTGAGGGGCAGGTTCAACCCCCCCCAGGGCACAAAATACCCCCTGGGAGGCAGAAATACCCCCCCTCAGGCTGCAAGTACCCTCCTAGGGGGGTGGAAATACCCCCCCCAGCATCTGCACCTCGACTTGGGGGGTGTAAATCCTTCCCCCAGTGCTGGGGCAGAAAAAGCCACTTGGGCACAAGTTCCCCCCCCAGTTCCCCCCCACTTGGGGTTCACTCGCTGCTGCCACTTCCCACATCGACCCCCTCAGGGCTCGTTACCCCGGGGGGGTAAATTCACCCCCTTAGGGGGCCCAAATACCACTGTTCATGGAAAGCCCCTGGGGGGGGATTCAGCCGGTTATTGCCCCCCCAGGACCAAAACTGCCCCGTGCAGGGGGAGATTTGCCCCCTGGTGGCCATTTCCTCCCCCCCCCCACCCCGTGTCACCCGCCGCTGGGGGAGGGGAGGGGGCGCTGGGGGGGGGGGGGGTTGTTTCTGGGGGGGCTGCGCCGGACGCTGTTTTCTGTGAAAACTTTGTGTGGGGGAGGGGCAGCCGGGACCCCCCCTTTTGTATATTTTGTACATTAATAATAAATGGTGCAAAAAACACAGCTGCAGCCTGGGATCTACTGGGGAGAGGCTGGGATCTACTTGAGGGGGCTGGGATCTACTGGGGAGACTGGGATCTACTTGAGGGGCTGGGATCTACTGGGGAGACTGGGATCTACTTGGGGACAAGGGCCTGGGATCTACACGGGGCTGGGATCTGTGGGGAGGAATGGGAGGTCCTTGGGGATGAGGGCCTGGGATCTACTTGGGTTGGGATCTACTTGCCGACAAAGGGCTGGGATCTACTGGGGGACCGGCATCTACTTGGACTGGGATTTACTTGGGGGGCTGTGATCTACTGTGGGGACTGGGAGGTACTTGGGGACGAGGGGCTGTGATCTACTCGGGGGGTTGGGATCTACTTGCGCTGGGATCACACAATCTACTGGGGGATGGGGTGGGATCTACTTGGGGAGGGGGTTTCACTACGTTGGGGACTTTTTGAGGGTCATTCTGGGACCCACATAGGGGGTTCAGGCTGGGAGCCACTGAGGGTCTAGCTAGGATCTACTGAAGGGGTTCACTCTGGATCCTACTGAGAGGTTCACTGGGATCTACTGATGGTGGCCAATCGGGATCCTCCTAGTGGTCACTCTGGGATCTACAAAGGGGGTTCAACCTCCTGAAAGTCTCACTGGGATCTACTGAGGGTCATTCTGGGACATCCTGAGGGGTTCACTCCGGGATCTAGTGCGAGCCGCTCTGGGATCCACTGAAGCTCACTCGATCCTGCTGAGGGTCACCCTGGGATCAACTCATGTTCATACTGGGATCTACTGAGGGTCCCTGTGAGACCCACTGAGGGCTTCACACTGAGATCTACTGAGGGCCTCTGGCATCAACTCATGCTCACTCTGGGATCCAGCGACGGTCACTCTGGGATCCGCCGCTGTCGCCCCCCCTCCCCCAGTCAAGACACATCCCAGCCGTGGCCGCACCGTTGCTCTTTATTACCAGCACCTTGGGGCTGTGGGGGGTGTTTTGGGGGGGTCCCAGGGGGCTGCCCCCCCACCCCCAGCCCTCAGTCCCGGGGCCGGGCGACCATGACCTCGCCCAGCGCCTCCAGCACCTCGCGCTTGTAATCGTCGAAGTCGCCGTCGATCTGGCTGAGGCCGCGATCCTCCACCACCCAGAGCTGGCAGCCGGTCTCGGTGATCAGCCGCGCGTCGTGGCTCACCACGATCACCGCTGGGGGAGGGGGCGTCGCAGTGACGTCATCGTGACGTCACAACCCCACTCCCCACCCCCCCCCAGCAGTGACCAGCCCCTCGTGGCTCACCACCACCGTGGTGACATCATCATGATGCCATCATGACATCACAACCCCCCCCCAGTGACCCCCCAGAGCTGGCAGCCCGTCTCTGTGAGCCACAACCACCGCTGTGTGACGTCATGATGACGTCATGCTGATGTCACTCCCCCCCCAGCCCACCCCCCCCCCCCCCCCCCCCCTCCTCACCTCCCTGGAACTCGTTGATGGCGTCGGCCAGAGCGTCGATGGACTCGATGTCCAGGTTGTTGGTTGGTTCATCCTGGGGTGGGGGGAGGGGTTGGGGGAGGGGCGATTCCTCACACCCCCCTCTCCCCCCCTCCCCCTCCCCCAGCCGTGGCTGCCCCTCCCCCACTCACCAGGATGAGGACGTCGGGCTCCCGACAGGCCAATTCGGCAAAGACCACCCGGGCTTCTGCCCGCCTGGGGAGGGGGCGGGGCTTAGCTCGGGGGCGGGGCTTAGCCCTCTGCCTAATTTACTCCCCTCCCCACCCCGTCCCAATATGGCTCTGAACCCCCCCAACCCCATTCAGCCCCCTCGTGCCCACCCTTGGCCCCGCCCCCTCTCCAAGCCCCGCCTCCTTCCCCATTGACACTTGTGTCCCAGCCCTAAGCCCCCGCCCCCTTCCCCATTCACACCTTTGAGCCACAACCAACACCCCGAGGCCCCGCCCCCCTCCTATTCAGGCCCCGCCCCCTTTCATTACCCGCCCATTAACCCCCATTGCCGAGGCCACGCCCCTTTCCCACGCCCCACCCTCCATTGATGACAGTTCCCAAGGCCACGCCCCTTCTCCACTCCCCACCCATTGGCTCTCATCGCCGAGACCACGCCCCCTTTACTCAGGCCCCGCCCCCTTTCCCACGCCCCACCCTCCATTGACGCAGCTCCCGAGGCCACGCCCCCCCACTCATTAACCCCCACCGCCGAGGCCACGCCCCCCTTTCCCACGCCCCGCATCATTAACCCCTCCCCCACCAGAGAGCTGGTGATCTGCATCATCCCTCACTGCCAAAGCTGCCCCTCCCCCACCTCCCAGGCCCCTCCCCTCGGGTTTAACCCCTCCCCCACCGGAGAGCTCGGTGATCTGCAGCATTCCCCCCAGCCCCAGGCCCCTCCCCCGTGCTGAGCCCCTGCCCCACCCGAGAGCTCATGATCTGCATCATCCCTCACTGCCACAGCTGCCCCCTCCCCCCCCCTCCCAGGCCCCTCCCCCCGTGTTTAGCCCCTCCCCCACCCCAGGCCCTTCCCCTGTGTTGAGCCCCTCCCCCACCCGAGAGCTTGGCGATCTGCAGCGTGTGGCTGCTGCAGCTGCCCCCTCCCCCCCCAGGCCCCTCCCCCAGCCCAGGCCCCTCCCCCCACCCGAGAGCTTGGCGATCTGCAGCGTGTGGCTGCTGCAGCTGCCCCTCCCCCCCTCCCAGGCCCCTCCCCCACCTCCCAGGCCCCTCCCCCAGCCCCAGGCCCCTCCCCCAGCCCCAGGCCCCTCCCCCACCCGAGAGCTTGGCGATCTGCAGCGTGTGGCTGCTGCAGCTGCCCCTCCCCCACCCCAGGCCCCTCCCCCAGCCCCAGGCCCCTCCCCCCACCCGAGAGCTTGGCGATCTGCAGCGTGTGGCTGCTGCAGCTGCCCCCTCCCCCAGCCCCAGGCCCCTCCCCCACCCCAGGCCCCTCCCCCACCTCCCAGGCCCCTCCCCCAGCCCAGGCCCCTCCCCCACCCGAGAGCTTGGCGATCTGCAGCGTGTGGGCGTGTCCCTCGAGGCCGAAGCGCCCCAGGCACTTCCTGGCGTCCTGGTGCGGGAGGTTGAAGCCGCGCTGCAGGTACTCGGCCGCCGTCTCCTCCAGCCGCAGCTGCTCGGCCGCTTGTTGGTTGAAGAACCCGATTTTCTGGGGGAGGGGGATGCAGGGGGAGGGGGCAGGCTCAGGCCACGCTCAGCAGCTGCACCTCAGCCCCCCAAAATCCCTCCCTGACCCCCCAAACCCCTCCCTGACCCCCCAAATCCCTCCCTGACCCCCCAAACCCCTCCCCACACCCCAAATCCCTCCCCACACCCCAAAACCCTCCCCACACCCCAAATCTCTCTCCAACCCCCCCATCTCTCCCTGATCCCCCAAATCCTTCCCCAACCTCCAAATCCCACCCCCCAAATCCCCCCCCAGCCCCCCACATCCCTCCCCACCCCCCCAAATCCCTCCCCCCAAATCCCTCCCCACCCCCAAATCCCTCCCCAACCCCCCCAAATCCCTCCTCAACCATCAAATCCCTCCCTGATCCCCTTCAAATCCCTCCCCACACCCCTAAATCCCTGACCCCCCAAATCCCACCCCCAAATCCCTCCCACATCCCAAATCCCTCTCCCAACTCCACCAAATCCCTCCCTGACCCCCCCAAATCCCTCCCTGACCCCCCCCAATTCCTCCCCACACCCCAAATCCCTCCCTGACCCCCCCAAATCCCTCCCCTCCCCCCCCTTTCTCTCACCAGCCGATGGTTCTTCCGCATCTGCCCCCGGGTCTGACACGGCCAGGGGGGTGTTGGGGGATGATTTGGGGGGTGAGTTGAGAGGGAAAAGAGCCCAAAATTCACTCCCAAAGCCACCCCCAACCAAACGGCTCAGTCACCCCCAAATCCTCCTCAGAGCCCCCTAAAAACCTCCCAGTGGCCCCAATTCCAGCACCAAGCAATTCCCCCAGGAACCCCCAAACTCTCCCCCACCCTCCAAAATCCCCCCAAAACCCTCTCAAGCTCCCCCCCCACACTCCAAACCCCCCAAAACTTCCCCTAAGCCCCCCAAAAACATCCCAGCACACCCTGAAAGCCCCAAAATCCCCCAAACTCCCTTCAATCCCCCCCAAAACTCCTCCAAACTTCCCCTAATCCCCCAAAACCCCCTAAAAACACTCAAACTCCCCCCAAAAAACCCTCCAACTCCCCCCAATCCCTCCCAACTTCCCAACCCCCCAAAACCCCTCCCAAGCCCCCCCTCTAAACCTCCCCCCCCCCCACCAAGCCCCCAAAACCCGAGGACCACCCCCAAACCCCCAACCCCTCCTTTGGAAGCTCATTACAGCTTCTCCCCTCATCTAAAAACCCCCCAAAACCCCCAAGAACTGCCCCCAAACGACACCCTTTGCCCCCTCCCCTCATTTTTGGGGTGTCCCCCCCATTTTGGGGGCTGATTTGGGGGGGGGGGGGGTCCTCTCACCGGGGGTCAGCTGCCCCGTCAGCAGCCGCAGCAACGTGCTCTTCCCAACCCCATTGGGGCCCACGATGCAAACTGGGGGGGTGGGAGGAGAAAAGGGGGGGGCCCCCCCATGAGCTGTGTCACTTTAGGGGTTCCTGAGCCCCCCCCCCAGGTTAATTTGGGGTGTCTCCCCCCCCTTCAGCCCCCTCACCCCTGGACTCCATGTCGATGCCGAAGTCGAGGTTGTGGAACAGCAGCTCCTGCCCCTCGTAGCCAAAATCCACCCCTGGGGGGCAAATGGGGGGAGGGGGGGTTATAGACACCCCCCTGAGCACCCCAAAATCCCCTCTGACCCCCCCTCAGCACCAAACACCCACCACAGACCCCCCAGTGCCTCAAATCCCCCCTCAACTGCCCCAAATCCCCCCCAAACTGCTCCTCAGCATCCCTTGACTCTCCCAGCCCCCCCTTAACTGCCCCAAATGCCCCTCAAATTGCTCCAAACTGCCCCAAATCCCCCCCAAAATGCCCAAATCCCCCCCAAAATGCCCCTTCAGCATCCCTTGACTCTCCCAGCCCCCCCTTAACTGCCCCCTCAAACTGCCCCAAATGCCCCCAAACTACCCAAATCCCCTTAAACTGCCCCCAACCCTCCCCAAACCTCCCTCCAACCACCCCAACTCCCCACCAAAACCCCCTGCAGCCCCCCAAACTGCCCCAAACCCCCCCAAAACACCCCCAAACCTCCCTCCAACCGCCCCAGCTCCCCCCAAAACCCCCTCCAGGCCCCCCAAACTGCCCCAAATCCCCTTAAACTGCCCCCAACCCTCCCAAACCTCCCTCCAACCACCCCAACTCCCCACCAAAACCCCCTGCAGCTCCCCCAAACTGCCCCAAACCCCCCCAAAACACCCCCAAACCTCCCTCCAACCGCCCCAGCTCCCCCCCAAACCCCCTCCAGGCCCCCCAAACTGCCCAAATCCCCTTAAACTGCCCCCAACCCTCCCAAACCTCCCTCCAACCACCCCAACTCCCCCCAAACCCCCTCCAGCCCCCCCAAACTGCCCCAAATCCCCCCAAACTGCCCCAACTCCCCCCCAAACCCCCTCCAGCCCCCCCAAACTGCCCCCAAACCTCCCTCCAATCCCCCCAACTCCCCCCCAAAACCCACTCCAGCCCCCCTAAACTGCCCCAAATCCCCCCAAACTGCCCCAACTCCCCCCAAAACCCCCTCCAGCCCCCCCAAACCTCCCCCCAATCCCCCCAAAAACCCCCTCTAGCACCCCCAAACTGCCCCAAATCCCCCCCAAACCGCCCCAGCTGCCCCCAGAGCCCCTGGAGCGCCCCCAGGCCGGGGGTACCGTGCAGGCCGAGGATGGGGGGGCTGAGGGGGGGCGGGTTGGGGAAGGTGAAGCGGACGCTGTACTCGCGCGGCCGCCTCAGCAGCTCCGGCCCCTCGCCCCGCTCCTCGCTGCCCCGCCCGGCGCCGGCACTTCTGCTGCTTCCTCGTCAGCGCCTCCTTGGTCTGCTTCTCCTGCAGGGATCCACCCGGGGATCCACCCGGGGAGCCACTCAGGGAGCCACCCAGGAGCCAGCCAGGGAGCCAGCCAGGGAGCCAGCCAGCCCCCAGCTACCCCCCCGGAATCCGTCTGGGCACGGTGGGATCCAACCACGGGGGTAACAGCCTCCAGCGCCCCACTAACAGGGTCCCAGATCCCTCCAGTGGATCCCAGACGCAGTGGGGGATCCCCAGGAGAGATCCCTCAAGATCCCACACTCATTAAGGAATCCTGTCTGGTATAGTGGGATCCAACCAAGGGAGGGAATGGCCTCAAACTCCCTACTAACAGGGTCCCAGATCCCTCCAGTGGATCCCAGACACAGTGGGGGATCCCCAGGAGAGATCCCACACCGTTAATGAGTCCCTTTTGGCACAAGGGGATCCAATCAGGGGGGTAACAGCCTCGCTCTCCCCCACTAACAGGGTCCCAGATCCCTCCAGTGGATCCCAGATGCAGTGGGGGATCCCCAGGAGAGATCCCACAACGTTAATGAGTCCCTTTTGGCACAAGGGGATCCAACCAGGGGGGTAACAGCCTCCAGCTCCCCACTAACAGGGTCCCAGATCCCTCCAGTGGATCCCAGATGCAGTAGGGGATCCCCAGGAGAGATCCTTCAAGACCCCACACTCATTAAGGAATCCTGTCTGGTATAGTGGGATCCAACCAGTGAGGGAATGGCCTCGCTCTCCCCACTCCCTGGCATTAAGGAGGTCCCAGATCCCTCCAGTGGATCCCAGACGCAGTGGGGGATCCCCCAGGAGAGATCCCACACCATCAATGAATCCTTTTGGCACAGGGAGATCAACCAGGGAGGCAATGGCCTCAAACTCCCCACTAACAGGGTCCCAGATCCCTCCAGTGGATCCCAGACACAGTGGGGGATCCCCAGGAGAGATCCCACAACGTTAATGAGTCCCTTTTGGCACAAGGGGATCCAATTAGGGGGGGTAACAGCCTCGCTCTCCCCACTAACAGGGTCCCAGATCCCTCCAGTGGATCCCAGATGCAGTAGGGGATCCCCAGGGAGAGATCCCTCAAGATCCCACACTCATTAAGGAATCCTGTCTGGCACAGTGGGATCCAATTAGGGGGGTAACAGCCTCACTCTCCCCACTCCCTGGCACTAACAGGGGTCCCAGATCCCTCCAGTAGATCCCAGAGGTGGTGGAGGATCCTCTCAACATCCCCCCATAGCCACTGGAGAATCCCTTTTGATGTCTTGGGATCCAACTGTGGGGGCAAGGGCCTCACTAAACCCCCCCTCCAGCAGTGATCCACCCTCCAGATCCCTTCAGTAGATCCCAGGGGGCAGGTGGGGGATCCCTGTCTGGGAGCAGGAGGGATGATGGAGGATCCCCAGGGTGAGATTTGGGGGGGTGTGGAACAGACTCTGGCTGGGGAGGGGATCCCCAGGGGGCTGTGAGTGGATCCCAGGGGCCTGTGAGTGGATCCCAGGGGGCTGTGAGTGGATCCCAGGGGCGTGTGAGTGGATCCCAGGGGGCTGTGAGGGGATCCCAGGGGGCTGTGAGTGGATCCCAGGGGCTGTGAGTGGATCCCAGGGGGCTGTGAGGGGATCCCAGGGGCCTGTGAGGGGATCCCAGGGGGCTGTGAGGGCATCCCAGGGGCCTGTGAGGGGATCCCAGGGGGCTGTGAGGGGATCCCAGGGGCCTGTGAGTGGATCCCAGGGGCCTGTGAGTGGATCCCAGGGATCTCACCGCCTGCTTGGTGGATTTGCCCCCCGGCTTTGAGGTCTCTGAGCTTCTTCTCCTGCTTCTCAAACTGCTTCAGCAGCTCCTTCTGCTTCTGCTCGTACATCTTCTTGAAGGTCACTGGGCAGCGCCCACCAAAGGGTCCATCAGCCCCTCCCAGTTACCCTCCCAGTTACCCCACACCA
>NW_026908470.1:0-10000 GCF_028858725.1 Colius striatus
GGCCCGGGGTTTTGTTCCCCTCTCCGCCGTCACCCCGACAACGACTTCCCTGTGACGCAGGCCGTCCCCCGCCAAAACCTTGAAAACTCAGGCCTGCTATGGGCCCGGGGTCTCTTGCCCCTCTCCGCCGTCACCCCGACAACGGGTTCATTGTGACGCAGGCCGTCCCCCGCCCAAACCTTGCAAACCCAGGCCTGCTATGGGCCCGGGGTCTTTTGCCCGTCTCCACCGTCACCCCGACAACGGGTTCATTGTGACGCAGGCCCCCCCCCGACAAAACCTTGCAAACCCAGGCCTGCTGCGGGCCTGGGGTTTGTTGCCCCCCTCCTCCGTCACCCCGACATCGGCTTCCTTGGGCAGTACCTGATCGCAGTACCTGATTGGGTGCAGGACCCTCCCGACTTAGCCGAACGGCCCTGAGGACGAGGAGCTACTTCGCTGCTCCTTTCCAGGGAATGGGGTCGACTGGGAGCTGACACGAGCGCATCACACGGACACACGCATGCATGGGGCGCATCGACGCGGCTGATGACACGGGCTGCAAGACAACAAGGTGGCGTTATCAACACAGTTGCAAACCTTTTCTTGTCCCTTCCTGGCTTTCGGACTCCTCACCCACTGCCGCCCTCCGCTGCAGGCCCACGGTCCGTTGCCCCTCTCCTCCGTCACCCCAACAACGGGTTCATTGTGACGCAGGCCGCCCCCACCCAAACCTTTCAAACCCAGGCCCGCTGCGGTCCTGGGGTTTGTTGCCCCTCTCCGCCGTCACCCCGACAACGGGTTCATTGTGACGCAGGCCGTCCCCCGCCGAAACCTTGCAAACCCAGGCCCGCTGCGAGCCTGGGGACCGTTGCCCCTCTCCGCTGTCACCCCGACAACGGGTTCATTGTGACACAGGTCGCCCCCGCCCAGACCTTGCAAACGGACGCCTGCTGCGGGCCCTGGGTCCGTTGCCCCTCTCCGCCGTCACCCCGACAACGGGTTCATTGTGACGCAGGCCGCCCCTGACCAAACCTTGAAAACCCAGGCCTGCTGCGGGCCTGGGGACCGTTGCCCCTCTCCGCTGTCACCCCGACAACGGGTTCATTGTGACGCAGGCCGCCCCTGACCAAACCTTGAAAACCCAGGCCCGGTGCGGGCCCGGGGTTTTGTTCCCCTCTCCGCCGTCACCCCGACAACGACTTCCCTGTGACGCAGGCCGTCCCCTGCCCAAACCTTGAAAACCCAGGCCTGCTATGGGCCCGGGGTCCGTTGCCCCTCTCCACCGTCACCCCGACAACGGGTTCATTGTCACGCAGGTCCCCCCCGACAAAACCTTGCAAACCCAGGCCTGCTGCGGGCCCGGGGTTTGTTGCCCCCCTCCTCCGTCACCCCGACATCGGCTTCCTTGGGCAGTACCTGATCGCAGTACCTGATTGGGTGCAGGACCCTCCCGACTTAGCAGAACGGCCCTCAGGACGAGGAGCTACTTCGCTGCTCTTTTCCAGGGAATGGGGTCGACTGGGAGCCGACACGAGCGCATCACACGGACACACGCAGGCATGGGGCGCATCGACGCGGCCGATGACGCGGGCTGCAAGACAACAAGGCGGCATTATCAACACAGTTGCAAACCTTTTCTTGTCCCTTCCTGGCTTTCGGACTCCTCACCCACTGCCGCCCTCCGCTGCAGGCCCACGGTCCGTTGCCCCTCTCCTCCGTCACCCCGACAACGGGTTCATTGTGATGCAGGCCGCCCCCGCCCAAACCTTGCAAGCCCAGGACTGCTGCGGGCCTGGGGTTTGTTGCCCCTCTCCTCCGTCACCCCGACAACGGGTTCATTGTGACGCAGGCCGTCCCCGCCCAAACCTTGCAAATGCAGGACTGCTGCGGGCCCTGGGTCCGTTGCCCCTCTCCGCCGTCACCCCGACAACGGGTTCATTGTGACGCAGGCCGCCCCTGACCAAACCTTGAAAACCCAGGCCTGCTGCGGGCCTGGGGACCGTTGCCCCTCTCCGCTGTCACCCCGACAACGGGTTCATTGTGACGCAGGCCGCCCCTGACCAAACCTTGAAAACCCAGGCCCGGTGCGGGCCCGGGGTTTTGTTCCCCTCTCCGCCGCCACCCCGACAACGGCTTCCTTGTGACGCAGGCCGTCCCCCGCCCAAACCTTGCAAACCCAGGCCTGCTGCGGGCCCTGGGTCCGTTGCCCCTCTCCGCCGTCACCCCGACAACAGGTTCATTGTGACGCAGGCCGCCCCCGACAAAACCTTGCAAACCCAGGCCTGCTGCGGGCCCTGGGTCCGTTGCCCCTCTCCGCCCTCACCCCGACAACGGGTTCATTGTGACGCAGGCCGCCCCTGACCAAACCTTGAAAACCCAGGCCTGCTGCGGGCCCTGGGTCCGTTGCCCCTCTCCGCCCTCACCCCGACAACGGGTTCATTGTGACGCAGGCCGTCCCCCGCCGAAACCTTGGAAACCCAGGCCTGCTGCGGGCCCTGGGTCCGTTGCCCCTCTCCGTCGTCACCCCGACAACGACTTCCCTGTGACGCAGGCCGCCCCCTGACCAAACCTTGCAAACCCAGGCCTGCTGCGGGCCCGGGGTTTTGTTCCCCTCTCCGCCGTCACCCCGACAACGACTTCCCTGTGACGCAGGCCGTCCCCCGCCAAAACCTTGAAAACTCAGGCCTGCTATGGGCCCGGGGTCTCTTGCCCCTCTCCGCCGTCACCCCGACAACGGGTTCATTGTGACGCAGGCCGTCCCCCGCCCAAACCTTGCAAACCCAGGCCTGCTATGGGCCCGGGGTCTTTTGCCCGTCTCCACCGTCACCCCGACAACGGGTTCATTGTGACGCAGGCCCCCCCCCGACAAAACCTTGCAAACCCAGGCCTGCTGCGGGCCTGGGGTTTGTTGCCCCCCTCCTCCGTCACCCCGACATCGGCTTCCTTGGGCAGTACCTGATCGCAGTACCTGATTGGGTGCAGGACCCTCCCGACTTAGCCGAACGGCCCTGAGGACGAGGAGCTACTTCGCTGCTCCTTTCCAGGGAATGGGGTCGACTGGGAGCTGACACGAGCGCATCACACGGACACACGCATGCATGGGGCGCATCGACGCGGCTGATGACACGGGCTGCAAGACAACAAGGTGGCGTTATCAACACAGTTGCAAACCTTTTCTTGTCCCTTCCTGGCTTTCGGACTCCTCACCCACTGCCGCCCTCCGCTGCAGGCCCACGGTCCGTTGCCCCTCTCCTCCGTCACCCCAACAACGGGTTCATTGTGACGCAGGCCGCCCCCACCCAAACCTTTCAAACCCAGGCCCGCTGCGGTCCTGGGGTTTGTTGCCCCTCTCCGCCGTCACCCCGACAACGGGTTCATTGTGACGCAGGCCGTCCCCCGCCGAAACCTTGCAAACCCAGGCCCGCTGCGAGCCTGGGGACCGTTGCCCCTCTCCGCTGTCACCCCGACAACGGGTTCATTGTGACACAGGTCGCCCCCGCCCAGACCTTGCAAACGGACGCCTGCTGCGGGCCCTGGGTCCGTTGCCCCTCTCCGCCGTCACCCCGACAACGGGTTCATTGTGACGCAGGCCGCCCCTGACCAAACCTTGAAAACCCAGGCCTGCTGCGGGCCTGGGGACCGTTGCCCCTCTCCGCTGTCACCCCGACAACGGGTTCATTGTGACGCAGGCCGCCCCTGACCAAACCTTGAAAACCCAGGCCCGGTGCGGGCCCGGGGTTTTGTTCCCCTCTCCGCCGTCACCCCGACAACGACTTCCCTGTGACGCAGGCCGTCCCCTGCCCAAACCTTGAAAACCCAGGCCTGCTATGGGCCCGGGGTCCGTTGCCCCTCTCCACCGTCACCCCGACAACGGGTTCATTGTCACGCAGGTCCCCCCCGACAAAACCTTGCAAACCCAGGCCTGCTGCGGGCCCGGGGTTTGTTGCCCCCCTCCTCCGTCACCCCGACATCGGCTTCCTTGGGCAGTACCTGATCGCAGTACCTGATTGGGTGCAGGACCCTCCCGACTTAGCAGAACGGCCCTCAGGACGAGGAGCTACTTCGCTGCTCTTTTCCAGGGAATGGGGTCGACTGGGAGCCGACACGAGCGCATCACACGGACACACGCAGGCATGGGGCGCATCGACGCGGCCGATGACGCGGGCTGCAAGACAACAAGGCGGCATTATCAACACAGTTGCAAACCTTTTCTTGTCCCTTCCTGGCTTTCGGACTCCTCACCCACTGCCGCCCTCCGCTGCAGGCCCACGGTCCGTTGCCCCTCTCCTCCGTCACCCCGACAACGGGTTCATTGTGATGCAGGCCGCCCCCGCCCAAACCTTGCAAGCCCAGGACTGCTGCGGGCCTGGGGTTTGTTGCCCCTCTCCTCCGTCACCCCGACAACGGGTTCATTGTGACGCAGGCCGTCCCCGCCCAAACCTTGCAAATGCAGGACTGCTGCGGGCCCGGGGTTTTTTTCCCCTCTCCGCCGTCACCCCGACAACGGGTTCATTGTGACGTAGGCCGCCCCCGCCCAAGTTTAGCAAACGCACGGCTGCTGCAGGCCGTGGGTCCGTTGTCCATCTCCGCCGTCACCCTGAAAACGGCTTCCTTGTGATGCAGGTCGCCCCCGACCAAACCTTGCAAACCCAGGCCTGCTGCAGGCCCGGGGTCCATTGCCCCTCTCTGCCGCCACCCCGACAACGGCTTCCTTGTGACCCAGGCTGCCGCCGCCCAAACCCTGCAAACCCAGGCCTGCTGCGGGCCCGGGATCCGTTGCCCCTCTCCGTCGTCACCCTGAAAACGGATTCATTGTGACGCAGGCCGTTCCCCGCCGAAACCCTGCAACCCGAGGGCCGCTGAGGGCCCGGCTTATGTTATCCCGTCTCCGCCGTCATGCCGACAACGCGTTCATTGTGATGCAGGCCGTCCCTCCACTCACGCTGCACCCCGTGACCTGCTGCGATCCTAGCTGCCGTTACCCTGTCTCCACCCTCATGCCCTCAACAGGTACATTGCGATGCAGGTTGCCCCCGCCCAAAGCCCGCACCCCGTGGCCCGCAGCGAGCCCGGCCGCCATTACCCCATCTCCACTGTCACCCTGGCAACAGGTCCATTGTGACACAGGTTTCCCCTATGAGCCCAGCCGCCGTTCTTTGTCTCCACCGCACCTCCCCCCATCCCCCCGACAACCCCACATACTATTCACTGTGATATAGGCTATTCCCCTCCCCGCCCCAGCCCTGCACCCTGTGGCTTGCTGCAAACCCGGCCGCCATTAATCCCTCTCCACCGTCACCCCGATAAAAGGTTCATTGTGACACATGCTGCCTATTGGAGCCTGGCTGCCCTTCCCTGTCTCCGCCGCGCCCACCCCCTCCCCAAACCCCACCGCCCCCCCACCCCGTGCCTCAACCCCCCCCCCCGCCCGCCAGCCTCCCTTCTCTGCCCCACCCCTCCTCGTCGGCCTCGCACACGGTTCACTGTGACACAGGAACACACACACCCCCCCACCCCCCCCCCCCGATTCCTGGACCGTGTGGCTTGCTTCCTTGCCCAGCCGCCCCTACGGGAAGTTGAAGCGGGGAGACTTTAGGACCCAGCGCCGTCTCTGTCTCCTCACTCCTGTCCCTGCCCACCGTTGCCGGCTTTGCCACCGCCGCGGGGAGACTTTAGGACCCAGCGGCGTCTCTGTCTCCTCACTCCTGTCCCTGCCCACCGTTGCCGGCTTTGCCACCGCCGCGGGGAGACTTTAGGACCCAGCGGCGTCTCTTCCTGTTTCCCAGCCGCGCGGCAGAAGGGAGTCCCGGCGCCGTGCAGTCTCGACCCCGGGCTCCCGGGGCACAAGCCCGTGCTCCTGCCCCGACTCCCGCGTTTCTTTCTCAGTCAGTCACTCGCCCTGCTGCAGTCCTGCCTGCCGCCCGCCCCCCCTTGTACTCCACCTGCTGCCACGAGTTGAAAAACAAACGAACGCTGAGCCGGGGGTGGGGGTGGGGGTGGGGGTGTGTGTGGGGGGGAAGGGATAAAAGCCCAAAACCCCCAAAACTCTCTCAACTGACCTAAACAGAAATCTTTGTCAAAAGGGAAACCATCTCTTCTTCAGCCTACCTTTCCACCAGACTCCGGCTCGCCGACCGCCCTGTTGCCTTCCCTTGTGCCAGACCACCCCCCTCCTTTCCCCTGCCGCTGCTGGCGCCACAAATGAGCCCGTGACCCTTGGCTAGGCGGGAAATGCCGCCCACTCCTCCCTGAAGGAGGATCCAGCTACCTCTCTGCGCCTTCCCCCGCCCCCCCTCCTCGGGGGCGCCAGACAGACTGCTTGGAGAGGAGAAGCACCTGACCTCCTCAGGGCGGGAGAGAGAGGAAGGGGGGGGGGGGTGGGCGGGGGGGGTGGTGCTCGCGCGCTTATCTGTGTGTATGTCTGTTTGGGGGGGGAAGCATGTATGTCTGAGTTGGCACCTGCAGACACATTTACAGCTGGTCAACGTATTTTATTCCCGGGAAATGAAGAAATAAATTCAAGCCGGAAAATAAAATTCCAAAAAAAACAACGGTAAAAAGTTTGGGGGGGGGGGGAGGAGAAGGAGTAGGGGGAGGAGGAGGAAGAAAAGAAAAGGAAAAATAAACCCTCGAGGCGCGGACTTGGCAGTGGGGCACCCCATCCGGAAGCAGAGACTCCTAACTCTCGAAAAAGTTGGGGTACGGGGTGAAAAGGTGCGTGGAAAGGTTGGTTTTACGCACAACCAGCTACAGCGGGTGCCACCAGGTGTCCACGGCTGCGAAAGTGTCGCCAGGTCTACCCGGCTCCGCAGCGCCACCCGGTCTCCCGGGCTCCGGCATTGTAGCCAGGTCTACCTGGCTCCGCAACGCCACCCGGCCTCCCGGGCTCTGGCGGTGTTCGCCAGGCCTACCGTGCTCCGCAGCGCCACCCGGTCTCCCGGGCTCCGGCGGTGTTTGCCCGGTCTACCCGGCTCCGCAGAACCACCCGATCTCCCTTTCCCCGCTCCGGCGGTGTTTGCCAGGCCTACCCGGCTCCGCGGCGCCACCCGGCCTCTCCGGCTCTGGCGGTGTTTGCACGGTCTACCCGGCTCCGATGAACCACCCGGTCCCCCTTCCCCGCTCCGGCGGTGCCGCCAGGCCTTCCCGGCTCCGCAGCGCCACCCTGCCCCTCCGGCTCCGGCGGTGTTTGCCCGGTCTACCCTGCTCCGCAGAACCTCCCGGTCCCCATTCCCCGCTCCGGCGGTGCCGCCAGGACTACCCGGCTCCGCAGCGCCACCCGGCCTCTCCGGCTCTGGCGGTGTTGGCCCGGTCTACCCGGCTCCGCAGAACCTCCCGGTCCCCATTCCCCGCTCTGGCGGTGCCGCCATGCCTACCCGGCTCCGCAGCGCCACCCGGCCTCTCCGGCTCTCGCGGTGTTTGCCCGGTCTACCCCGCTCCGCAGAACCACCTGGTCTCCCTTTACGGCTCCGGCGGTGCCGCCGGGCGTACCCGGCTCCGCGGCGCCACCCGGCCTCTCCGGCTCTGGCGGTGTTTGCACGGTCTACCCGGCTCCGATGAACCACCCGGTCCCCCTTCCCCGCTCTGGCGGTGCCGCCGGGCGTACCCGGCTCCGCAGCGCCACCCGGCCTCCCGGGCTCCGGCGGTGTTAGCCCGGTCTACCCGGCTCCGCAGAACCACCCCGTCCCCCTTCCCTGCTCCGGCGGTGCCGCCAGGCCTTCCCGGCTCCGCAGCGCCACCCTGCCCCTCCGGCTCCGGCGGTGTTTGCCCGGTCTACCCTGCTCCGCAGAACCTCCCGGTCCCCATTCCCCGCTCCGGCGGTGCCGCCAGGACTACCCGGCTCCGCAGCGCCACCCGGCCTCTCCGGCTCTGGCGGTGTTGGCCCGGTCTACCCGGCTCCGCAGAACCTCCCGGTCCCCATTCCCCGCTCCGGCGGTGCCGCCAGGCCTACCCGGCTCCGCAGCGCCACCCGGCCTCTCCGGCTCTGGCGGTGTTGGCCCGGTCTACCCCGCTCCGCAGAACCACCTGGTCTCCCTTCACGGCTCCGGCGGTGCCGCCAGGCCTTCCCGGCTCCGCAGCGCCACCCGGCCTCCCGGGCTCCGGTGGTGTTAGCCCGGTCTACCCGGCTCCGCAGAACCACCCGGTCCTCCTTCCCCGCTCCGGCGGTGCCGCCAGGCCCACTCGGCTCTGCAGCTCCACCCGGCCTCTCCGGCTCTGGCGGTGTTGGCCCGGTCTACCCCGCTCCGCAGAACCACCTGGTCTCCCCGGCTCCGGCGGTGCCGCCAGGCCTACCCGGCTCCGCAGCGCCACCGTCTCCCGAGCTCTGGCGGTGTTGGCCAGCTCTTCCCGTATGCGCAGCACCACCCATTTTCTCTTTTCCGGTTCGGCGGTACCACCAGGCCTCCCCTTCTCCGGAGCGCTACCACCCGTTCTCCCTTTACGGCTCCGGCGGTGTCGCCAGGCCTACCCGGCTCTGCAGCGCCACCCGGCCTCCTGGGCTCCGGCGGTGTTAGCCAGGTCTACCGGGTTCCGTAGCGCCACCCGGTCACCCGTTCCCGCTCCTGCGGTGTAGCCAGGTCTACCCGTCTCCGCAGCGCCACCCGGTCTTGCGGTCTCCGTCGCTGTTGGTCAGGTCTACCCGTCTCCGCAGCGCCACCCGGTCTCCCGCGTTGTTTGCCAGGTCTACCCTGCTCCGCAGCGCCACCCGGTTTCCTCCTCGCTCTGGCGGAGCCGCCGTGCCTTCCCGGCTCCGAGATGCCGCCGGGTCTATTTATTTGCTCCGCCAGGTCCACCCTGCTCTGCATCGTTTCGCGGTCTACCCGGCACCGGCATGACGAGCCTTACGGACCTTCGGGGTAGACCTGTGCTCCCTGCGGCTGCCTTGGTGTTTTCGAAGGGGTCGCTGTTTCGCGCTGCCTCCAGTTGCGTCATCGTAGAAAGCGGCAGCAGTACAGCGCCACCCCGGTAAAGTCCATAGTCGCTCTCTTGAAAGCGAAACCGGGCGTGGACTTAGTTTTACATACTATAGGGGCGAGCGGTGACTCGCGCTTGCAGCTCAGCTCGTGAGCGGCTGCAATGCCCGCGGCGCGGCCGGTGTTAAGTGGGGCGCTGGTCGGCCGTTGAGGTGGCTCTTGTCCCGGTGGTGGCTCAAATTGCCTGCTTGCTCGGCACGGTTGCTCTCTCGCGCTGGTATGCCAAACCCCCACCCCAGCACAGTCGAGAGACCCGGGGAAAGTTGGAGAACGGTCGCAACCGCTGTCCGTTGCATGCCTGGCACCGGTGTTGAGGGTTTGGCTTGAAGCCGAGTTCACCCCGGGCAGAGCTTGATGCTTGGTGGCGGTCGCCAGGCACTCGAACGCTGTGGGGGGGAGACTAGCCTGCCCCAGTGGCTTTTCTCTCTCCCTTCTCCTCCGTTGGGTCCCTTGGGATGACCCCGCTGATTTTGGGCAAAAAGGTGAATCAGGACGAGAATTTGCCCCCCCCGATGGTGTCCAGCCTCCCGTGGCTGCCGCCAGCTCCTTTGAGGGTCTGATCCAAGAGGGAATGGAATGTTTGGCGGTGAGGTGGCGTCGCCTCATCCTTCTTTTCACCCCCACCCCCGGCCTTAAGCTGGGGACGCCTGCGAAGCGGGCAAGAGTAACACACACAGGGGCTGCCGCTCCCGGCGGTTGGCCAGTCCAATGCAGATGAACTCCGGGGGTTGAGAGTCTCGAGCCTGCTCCCGTGGCTTTTGCTGGCTCTCCCCCCCTAGAACGCGTTTTTCTTTCCGGCCTTAAGCTGGAGCCCTGTCCCCCCCTGCACGTCGGGGGGCAGAGCCGGTGCAGCTGCCCGCTGTCATTGGCGGTGAGCTTGAGTCGTGCAGGCGGCCGTAGAGTCTTGAGCCTGCTTCGGCTTTCTCTGGCCTCCCATGCCGAGAGCCCGATGACCAACGGGCGAGGTGTCAGCGGTGCCACCTTGCCTTCTTCCCGGGGGTTTGGCCATGCGTGGGCGGCCCGTGGTGTCTGGCTTGCTCTGGTCTCCC
>NW_026908470.1:15000-17500 GCF_028858725.1 Colius striatus
TCGCCGAGGCGGGTACGGAGACGGCAGGGTTTCCCCCCGCGCCCTCCCCTCTCCTCCTCTCTCTTCCGAGGCAGGAGGTTTGTGGGGGGGCCGGAGGCGCTCGGCCGTGACCGATGCCGCCTGTTGGCGCGCGAGGTTCTCTTGCCGGGTCGCGTCCCGCGCGAGCGGGCGGCCCGAGCCACGGCCCTCATCCCGGGCGCAGCGCCGGGCTCACTGAGGGAAACCCCCGGGCCCCGGGAAAGAGGCCGTGGTGATGGCGGTGGATGTCGGGCGCGCCCCCGCGGGCGGACGCTCCCCCCGATGGTGGCAGCGGGAGGAGGCACCCCTGCGGGGCCCTTCAGGTCGTTTCCCTCACCCCAGGGCCAGGTACCTAGCGTCCGCGTTTCCGCGGCCTTTCCTCGGTCGCGGAGCCGGGCGGAGGTTTAAAGACTCGGGCGGCTCGATGCGTCCCGCAGGGGTCGGGACGGGCGGGGCCAACGACGGTGGCGTTTCGGTAAGGGGCGGGAGTCTCTCCCGTGTAGGCCCTTGTCTCGGCCGCCACCGCCGCCCGCCCGCGCTCGTCCCCGCGGGACGGTCGTGCCGGGGAGGGGTCCTCCTGCCCCCCCCTTTCCGCGGTCCGGTCTCGGCGCAGCGAGACCGCGGTGCGGTCGGCCGTGCCCGGCCTGCCTTCCTCTCGAAGCGGGCGTCCCCGGCTTGGAGCGCGGGCTCCTCTGCCGCGGGGTTGGCGATTCCCCGTCGCTCCCCCTCGCCGCTGAGGCGGGGGGGAAAGGGGTTCGCCGGGAACGGCGCCTCGGGGTGCCGCGCTGCGCTCCGTTCTTGCTTCCCCGCCTCGGCGAGCGCTCTCGGTTGGTTTCCTTCCGCCAGCTGGCGTCCAGGGCGCGGTGCCCTCGGGCCCGGCGGTGGCGGCGCGACGCGCTCGGCCTGCCGATCCTTCGGCCGGTCGCTCGTCGCCGGCGGCGGCCGTCCCGGCCCCGGTGTCCCCCGTTCGTCACTTCCACGCCGCCTGTCCCTGCCGTTTCCGGGTGAAGCGGCCGCGTGCAGTCGGAGGCATTCCCCGTCCCGGTCTCCGTGCGGAAGCGCGGGGGGCGGGCGGCTGCCCTCCGTCTGAGCGCGCGTCCGTCTTTCTCCCGGAGAAGAGAGAGGAGAGGGCCGAGGCGAGAAGCGTCGACGGCGGTGGCCGGGGACAGGTGCGTGCCGTTCCGTCCCGGCGGCGGGCCTCCGTGCGAGGAGGCGGCCGTGCGGTCGGGCGCGCCGCCGTTTCGGGCTCCGGGGGCTCGCCACCTTGTGGCGTTGGCGCGGCGGCGGAGCCGCCGGCGCGTGTCGGCGAGCCACGGTGGAGGGAAGAGCCTGGCTGTCGTTAGCGCGGTGCCGCGGGGGCGGCCGTTTTTTCCCGGTCGAGGTTGAGCAAAGTCGGGCAGGGTCGGACGTTGCCGCCGCCTCCGCGTGGAGGCCGGGCCGAGCCCGGGCGCCTGGGCCGCCTCCGAAGGGATCTCCCGAGGTGTGCTTCTCCCCCCCAGGTCCTGGGGGGGGTCGGTCGGGAGCGCGGGCTCCCCGCCCTCGCCCTTCGGAGTTTTCTCGCTCCTTTTTTTCCTTCTCCGCTTGTGTTCGTACGGTCACGCGAGGCGTGGCCTCTCCGCTGCGGCCTTGGCTGGGCTGGCGCGAGCCAGCGAGCGGGGCCGCGGGCGGTGAGGCCCATCCTCAAAAGGGGGCCGCTCCGTGTGAGCGGTCCCCGGCTCCCCCGCGCGCGTGGGGCGGTGCCGAAAGCCAGACAACTCTTAGCGGTGGATCACTCGGCTCGTGCGTCGATGAAGAACGCAGCTAGCTGCGAGAATTAATGTGAATTGCAGGACACATTGATCATCGACACTTCGAACGCACTTGCGGCCCCGGGTTCCTCCCGGGGCTACGCCTGTCTGAGCGTCGCTTGACGATCAATCGCCGGCTGAGCCGCCGCCCCTGGCAAGCAGCGAGGGGCAGCGGTGGCAGCGGCGCGGCTGGGGTTGCCTCGCAGGTCCCCGTCGGCGGGCCTTCGTCCCCCTAAATCGAGACTCGGGGAGCGCTCCGAAGCTCCCCGCTCCCGGAGCGCCTGCTGGACGGAGTTCGTCCCGCCGGGGCCGCCAGGGTGTCGTTCGGGCCGGTCGGGCCCGGCGCGGCGGTGGGGAGAGAGAGAGAAGGTGTTCGGGGGGCGAGGCGCGGGCCTCGCCCCCGGCCTCCCGCGCGGGCGGCTGTCTGCGGGTGGGTACCGCGGCGGTACCGTGCCGTGCTGCCGCGCGCGCGTGCGTGCGCCGGGGACGCGGTAACGGGTGTGGCGGGGATGGGGCGGCGTGCGCGCCTGCCCCCACCCTTCGCTTTTTCCCGTCGCGCCCGTCTCTCCTCCTTGTCTCTCCTCCCCGCTTCGGCCGCCGCGCCGCGGGTGGGCGGCCGCGGATCGTAGCGTCCGCGGTGTCTGCCGCCCGTCGCCGCCCGTCCGTCCGTCGTCCCTTGGCCGGTCGTTCCCGAG
>NW_026908470.1:25000-30658 GCF_028858725.1 Colius striatus
GGGTTCATTGTGACGCAGGCCGTCCCCCGCCGAAACCTTGGAAACCCAGGCCTGCTGCGGGCCCTGGGTCCGTTGCCCCTCTCTGTCGTCACCCCGACAACGACTTCCCTGTGACGCAGGCCGCCCCCTGACCAAACCTTGCAAACCCAGGCCTGCTGCGGGCCCGGGGTTTTGTTCCCCTCTCCACCGTCACCCCGACAACGACTTCCCTGTGACGCAGGCCGTCCCCCGCCAAAACCTTGAAAACTCAGGCCTGCTATGGGCCCGGGGTCTCTTGCCCCTCTCCGCCGTCACCCCGACAACGGGTTCATTGCGACGCAGGCCGCCCCTGACCAAACCTAGAAAACCCAGGCCTGCTATGGGCCCGGGGTTTTGTTCCCCTCTCCACCGTCACCCCGACAACGACTTCCCTGTGACGCAGGCCGTCCCCCGCCAAAACCTTGAAAACTCAGGCCTGCTGCGGGCCCTGGGTCCGTTGCCCCTCTCCGCCGTCACCCCGACAACGGGTTCATTGTGACGCAGGCCGTCCCCCGCCCAAACCTTGCAAACCCAGGCCTGCTATGGGCCCGGGGTCTTTTGCCCGTCTCCACCGTCACCCCGACAACGGGTTCATTGTGACGCAGGCCCCCCCCCGACAAAACCTTGCAAACCCAGGCCTGCTGCGGGCCTGGGGTTTGTTGCCCCCCTCCTCCGTCACCCCGACATCGGCTTCCTTGGGCAGTACCTGATCGCAGTACCTGATTGGGTGCAGGACCCTCCCGACTTAGCCGAACGGCCCTGAGGACGAGGAGCTACTTCGCTGCTCCTTTCCAGGGAATGGGGTCGACTGGGAGCCGACACGAGCGCATCACACGGACACACGCATGCATGGGGCGCATCGACGCGGCTGATGACACGGGCTGCAAGACAACAAGGTGGCGTTATCAACACAGTTGCAAACCTTTTCTTGTCCCTTCCTGGCTTTCGGACTCCTCACCCACTGCCGCCCTCCGCTGCAGGCCCACGGTCCGTTGCCCCTCTCCTCCGTCACCCCAACAACGGGTTCATTGTGACGCAGGCCGCCCCCACCCAAACCTTTCAAACCCAGGCCCGCTGCGGTCCTGGGGTTTGTTGCCCCTCTCCGCCGTCACCCCGACAACGGGTTCATTGTGACGCAGGCCGTCCCCCGCCGAAACCTTGCAAACCCAGGCCCGCTGCGAGCCTGGGGACCGTTGCCCCTCTCCGCCGTCACCCCGACAACGGGTTCATTGTGACACAGGTCGCCCCCGCCCAGACCTTGCAAACGGACGCCTGCTGCGGGCCCTGGGTCCGTTGCCCCTCTCCGCCGTCACCCCGACAACGGGTTCATTGTGACGCAGGCCGCCCCTGACCAAACCTTGAAAACCCAGGCCCGGTGCGGGCCCGGGGTTTTGTTCCCCTCTCCGCCGTCACCCCGACAACGACTTCCCTGTGACGCAGGCCGTCCCCTGCCCAAACCTTGAAAACCCAGGCCTGCTATGGGCCCGGGGTCCGTTGCCCCTCTCCACCGTCACCCCGACAACGGGTTCATTGTCACGCAGGTCCCCCCCGACAAAACCTTGCAAACCCAGGCCTGCTGCGGGCCCGGGGTTTGTTGCCCCCCTCCTCCGTCACCCCGACATCGGCTTCCTTGGGCAGTACCTGATCGCAGTACCTGATTGGGTGCAGGACCCTCCCGACTTAGCAGAACGGCCCTGAGGACGAGGAGCTACTTCGCTGCTCCTTTCCAGGGAATGGGGTCGACTGGGAGCCGACACGAGCGCATCACACGGACACACGCAGGCATGGGGCGCATCGACGCGGCCGATGACGCGGGCTGCAAGACAACAAGGCGGCATTATCAACACAGTTGCAAACCTTTTCTTGTCCCTTCCTGGCTTTCGGACTCCTCACCCACTGCCGCCCTCCGCTGCAGGCCCACGGTCCGTTGTCCCTCTCCTCCGTCACCCCGACAATGGGTTCATTGTGACGCAGGCCGCCCCCGCCCAAAACTTGCAAGCCCAGGCCTTCTGCGGGCCTGGAGTTTGTTGCCCCTCTCCGCCGTCACCCCGACAACGGGTTCATTGTGACACAGGTCGCCCCCGCCCAGACCTTGCAAACGGACGCCTGCTGCGGGCCCTGGGTCCGTTGCCCCTCTCCGCCGTCACCCCGACAACGGGTTCATTGTGACGCAGGCCGCCCCTGACCAAACCTTGAAAACCCAGGCCTGCTGCGGGCCTGGGGACCGTTGCCCCTCTCCGCTGTCACCCCGACAACGGGTTCATTGTGACGCAGGCCGCCCCTGACCAAACCTTGAAAACCCAGGCCCGGTGCGGGCCCGGGGTTTTGTTCCCCTCTCCGCCGTCACCCCGACAACGGCTTCCTTGTGACGCAGGCCGTCCCCCGCCCAAACCTTGCAAACCCAGGCCTGCTGCGGGCCCTGGGTCCGTTGCCCCTCTCCGCCCTCACCCCGACAACAGGTTCATTGTGACGCAGGCCGCCCCCGACAAAACCTTGCAAACCCAGGCCTGCTGCGGGCCCTGGGTCCGTTGCCCCTCTCCGCCCTCACCCCGACAACGGGTTCATTGTGACGCAGGCCGTCCCCCGCCGAAACCTTGGAAACCCAGGCCTGCTGCGGGCCCTGGGTCCGTTGCCCCTCTCCGTCGTCACCCCGACAACGACTTCCCTGTGACGCAGGCCGCCCCCTGACCAAACCTTGCAAACCCAGGCCTGCTGCGGGCCCGGGGTTTTGTTCCCCTCTCCGCCGTCACCCCGACAACGACTTCCCTGTGACGCAGGCCGTCCCCCGCCAAAACCTTGAAAACTCAGGCCTGCTATGGGCCCGGGGTCTCTTGCCCCTCTCCGCCGTCACCCCGACAACGGGTTCATTGTGACGCAGGCCGTCCCCCGCCCAAACCTTGCAAACCCAGGCCTGCTATGGGCCCGGGGTCTTTTGCCCGTCTCCACCGTCACCCCGACAACGGGTTCATTGTGACGCAGGCCCCCCCCCGACAAAACCTTGCAAACCCAGGCCTGCTGCGGGCCTGGGGTTTGTTGCCCCCCTCCTCCGTCACCCCGACATCGGCTTCCTTGGGCAGTACCTGATCGCAGTACCTGATTGGGTGCAGGACCCTCCCGACTTAGCCGAACGGCCCTGAGGACGAGGAGCTACTTCGCTGCTCCTTTCCAGGGAATGGGGTCGACTGGGAGCTGACACGAGCGCATCACACGGACACACGCATGCATGGGGCGCATCGACGCGGCTGATGACACGGGCTGCAAGACAACAAGGTGGCGTTATCAACACAGTTGCAAACCTTTTCTTGTCCCTTCCTGGCTTTCGGACTCCTCACCCACTGCCGCCCTCCGCTGCAGGCCCACGGTCCGTTGCCCCTCTCCTCCGTCACCCCAACAACGGGTTCATTGTGACGCAGGCCGCCCCCACCCAAACCTTTCAAACCCAGGCCCGCTGCGGTCCTGGGGTTTGTTGCCCCTCTCCGCCGTCACCCCGACAACGGGTTCATTGTGACGCAGGCCGTCCCCCGCCGAAACCTTGCAAACCCAGGCCCGCTGCGAGCCTGGGGACCGTTGCCCCTCTCCGCTGTCACCCCGACAACGGGTTCATTGTGACACAGGTCGCCCCCGCCCAGACCTTGCAAACGGACGCCTGCTGCGGGCCCTGGGTCCGTTGCCCCTCTCCGCCGTCACCCCGACAACGGGTTCATTGTGACGCAGGCCGCCCCTGACCAAACCTTGAAAACCCAGGCCTGCTGCGGGCCTGGGGACCGTTGCCCCTCTCCGCTGTCACCCCGACAACGGGTTCATTGTGACGCAGGCCGCCCCTGACCAAACCTTGAAAACCCAGGCCCGGTGCGGGCCCGGGGTTTTGTTCCCCTCTCCGCCGTCACCCCGACAACGACTTCCCTGTGACGCAGGCCGTCCCCTGCCCAAACCTTGAAAACCCAGGCCTGCTATGGGCCCGGGGTCCGTTGCCCCTCTCCACCGTCACCCCGACAACGGGTTCATTGTCACGCAGGTCCCCCCCGACAAAACCTTGCAAACCCAGGCCTGCTGCGGGCCCGGGGTTTGTTGCCCCCCTCCTCCGTCACCCCGACATCGGCTTCCTTGGGCAGTACCTGATCGCAGTACCTGATTGGGTGCAGGACCCTCCCGACTTAGCAGAACGGCCCTCAGGACGAGGAGCTACTTCGCTGCTCTTTTCCAGGGAATGGGGTCGACTGGGAGCCGACACGAGCGCATCACACGGACACACGCAGGCATGGGGCGCATCGACGCGGCCGATGACGCGGGCTGCAAGACAACAAGGCGGCATTATCAACACAGTTGCAAACCTTTTCTTGTCCCTTCCTGGCTTTCGGACTCCTCACCCACTGCCGCCCTCCGCTGCAGGCCCACGGTCCGTTGCCCCTCTCCTCCGTCACCCCGACAACGGGTTCATTGTGATGCAGGCCGCCCCCGCCCAAACCTTGCAAGCCCAGGACTGCTGCGGGCCTGGGGTTTGTTGCCCCTCTCCTCCGTCACCCCGACAACGGGTTCATTGTGACGCAGGCCGTCCCCGCCCAAACCTTGCAAATGCAGGACTGCTGCGGGCCCTGGGTCCGTTGCCCCTCTCCGCCGTCACCCCGACAACGGGTTCATTGTGACGCAGGCCGCCCCTGACCAAACCTTGAAAACCCAGGCCTGCTGCGGGCCTGGGGACCGTTGCCCCTCTCCGCTGTCACCCCGACAACGGGTTCATTGTGACGCAGGCCGCCCCTGACCAAACCTTGAAAACCCAGGCCCGGTGCGGGCCCGGGGTTTTGTTCCCCTCTCCGCCGCCACCCCGACAACGGCTTCCTTGTGACGCAGGCCGTCCCCCGCCCAAACCTTGCAAACCCAGGCCTGCTGCGGGCCCTGGGTCCGTTGCCCCTCTCCGCCGTCACCCCGACAACAGGTTCATTGTGACGCAGGCCGCCCCCGACAAAACCTTGCAAACCCAGGCCTGCTGCGGGCCCTGGGTCCGTTGCCCCTCTCCGCCCTCACCCCGACAACGGGTTCATTGTGACGCAGGCCGCCCCTGACCAAACCTTGAAAACCCAGGCCTGCTGCGGGCCCTGGGTCCGTTGCCCCTCTCCGCCCTCACCCCGACAACGGGTTCATTGTGACGCAGGCCGTCCCCCGCCGAAACCTTGGAAACCCAGGCCTGCTGCGGGCCCTGGGTCCGTTGCCCCTCTCCGTCGTCACCCCGACAACGACTTCCCTGTGACGCAGGCCGCCCCCTGACCAAACCTTGCAAACCCAGGCCTGCTGCGGGCCCGGGGTTTTGTTCCCCTCTCCGCCGTCACCCCGACAACGACTTCCCTGTGACGCAGGCCGTCCCCCGCCAAAACCTTGAAAACTCAGGCCTGCTATGGGCCCGGGGTCTCTTGCCCCTCTCCGCCGTCACCCCGACAACGGGTTCATTGTGACGCAGGCCGTCCCCCGCCCAAACCTTGCAAACCCAGGCCTGCTATGGGCCCGGGGTCTTTTGCCCGTCTCCACCGTCACCCCGACAACGGGTTCATTGTGACGCAGGCCCCCCCCCGACAAAACCTTGCAAACCCAGGCCTGCTGCGGGCCTGGGGTTTGTTGCCCCCCTCCTCCGTCACCCCGACATCGGCT
>NW_026908471.1:0-29970 GCF_028858725.1 Colius striatus
ACCTTTGTTGTGAATATATTTACTAGCTCCGAATTACACCAGTAAGATAAATGGCATTTAGATTGAAGTCTCCGTGCATTTTGGTTTTCATTGTGCCAGAGGCAGTTAAACATTGCACACACACACACAGAGCTCACACTTGTCCTAACCTCAGCAGAGGAAGATCTTCAAATACTGCTCCCTCCTACAAGTAGAATGGAGATTCACTAACATTAATATTCAGGTAGAGGTAATTACATTTGCCTTGTTGATTGCTTCGCTAAAGCAAATGTTTTGCTTTCCAATTTCAGAAGGAAAGATGGTGGCTCAGGCCAGACCTGACCTTCTTCGCTGCACCAAGTCCCCAACACTTGATTATCACTTCCTGGCTTAACCCGTCTCTATTAGAATCAAATTGTGCACTCTTCAGGCTGGAGACCTTGTCTTTGCCTGCAAGGAGCAGCTTAAGAAAATGTGCCCCAGTATGATCTGTAATAATTCCCTTGATACTGGCAAATATTGTGACTTTGCTGGAGAACATGTTCCTGTGAGGAGAGAAGGGTCACAGGGAGGATCAGAGCTGCCTGGTCTCTTGCTCCTTTAGGAAAAATTTGCTGCGGATTTAAATAGATAATAACTAAAAATGCAAGCTCACTATTCCTCTGATTCCCTCTTTCCTTCTTTGTGCCTCTTTTCCTCCCATTTCATTATCATCATATTTAAACCCTGAAACTCAAAGGAGCTCTCTCCAACTCCACATAAATGTGAATTCACATCCACGTGAATTTTATACCAGTTTATGATAGTGACTTGATGCACATCTACAGCCTTACCATGTCACTTAACCTGATTCTGTATCACTGAAGACACAAATTAAAACTGTGATCTGTTGCCTTATAAAAGGATAGATCAGAACTGAAAGGCAATATTTCTCTACCTATCAGAGAAAAAAGGAAAGAAAACAGCTTGGTTTTGACAGACACTGCTGTAAGCATACAATTATTCACCAGAAGGAACGACACTGTAACATAAATGAATGTGTTAAAATTCATATATATGAAATGCTTAGATTTTCTGCCTGTTCTTCATTTGTTGTTATTTTTGTACAAGAATTGATTGCCTGCACATTAGAACTACTCCATCTGTTCAAACAAAAAAGTTACCATGAAATTATAAAAACAGCATTCAGAAATTCAAAACTAATGTTAACAGCAGTATTACGAATGCAGGAAAACTCTGCCTGCGTTTGGAAGTGATCCATTTTACCCTCAGAAGACTGGTGCATTTACTATGCATCCTCATTCTGCTGGAGAACAGAATTATATTTACCTATTTGGCAAAGTGAAGTGGAGGAATCCTGTCTTCCACTGGCTTGAAAGATAACATAAAGTCAAAGAATTATGATCTCAAGGGATGTAGTTAAAAGAAAGAAGAAAACTCTTTTGCATAACACAACAGCTTCTCCCGTTCCTTTCCAAGCTCTCCTCCACACAGGCACTGTCTTTGCTGGGTTCTCTGCAGTGGGTGAGAAGTATCAGTTTTAAAAATCCATTGCAAAAGCATTCATTGCAGCATTAAACATTGACCCAGGGAAGCAAAACAAACAAAGCAAAAAGAAAATCTTTGTATCTAGGGGAGTTTTCTCAAAACAAAACTTGAAAAAAATCTCAAGCGGAATTTGCTATGGTGCAAAGATCAGCACTGCCAGAACAAATGCTGTTTTCCACAACATAAACACAACCTACCTGGCCTAAACATTAATTAAAACATTGGAGGGTGAATCTCCACAGGAAAACATCGTCATGCTCAAAAACTCCTCCAGCCCACCTTGCTAGATGCAGCACTGGGTGTGAAACCCATCATTTCAGTAACTGATAAAAACAGAAGAGTGGCTTAAATCAACATAAAAAAGGACAGAAGGCAATGCCACAGCAGTATGGGCATAATAACTACTGTGAGAAACAGTAAAGCAAACTGTACACAGGATAAAAAACAAATCATGGACCACCTACCAAAGATGGATTTCTGGTTACTTGGATTTAAACACATTTGTTGGGCTGGGAAGATCAAAATCCAAACAGGTTAAACATTTTCTGGTGCCTTCTGGCACAAGAAAGGGTAAAAAAAATAGTCAGGTCCCAGTTGAGAATTTGGTCCAATTGTGGATACGCCTGTAAAACTTTCCCACATTTCTGCCCAGCCACAACACAGACAGGTAGGATGAGGTCATGATAATCTCCTGGATCTTCTCATCTTCTCTGCCACTCAACCACTCTTAGTTAAGAGGGTCACGGACAAATCTCACTCGTCTGCTTTTTGCTTGCAGAAGCATCAGCTGCCTGCATGAGTAGGGTTTAGTACATGAACCAAGCATGGTGCTGCTCCCACTGGCTCGTCCTTCCCAGACCACCAGCCACCCTCACAGCCCAGGCAGCAGCAAGCTAGGGGCTGGGGCAGGCAAGAAACATGGTGCTTGGCAAAAGCAAACATGGCTTATGCATGGCTGGCAAACACTGCAGAGGTGCTCCCAAGCCATCTCATTTGCAATACAAGGAGACACATGCAAATGCATCCCAGAGCAAACACACCTCTTCCTTACAGTAAACTATTACTGCAAGTAGTCCTGCATAAGACTCAGTTTTCCTTTTTCATAAGAGGTGATGGACCAAAGCAGCAGACAAAATACTCTGTGCTCCTTTGTAGAAAGCTATTCCCTTCCTAAACTTCTGCATTGACCACAAGAAAAAGGGCCAATGAGACCCCAAGGAAATAACAGCCAGTAAGCTGATGCTGAAAATAAAAAGAGAATGTGTTGTTTATAACCATATAAAAAGGAGCCTATTAGGGAAGGGCTGTTGCAAAAACAATCACTGCAGAAATTCAACTTTCAATTCCTTTGCAATCCATGCTGACCTTTGCCACCACATCTTGCACGCAGCTATCACATTTGGATCAAATAAGCAGCATTGCTTGTTAAAGCAGCACTTCCCACAGGTTAACATCTCAATTTAAACTCCACTTCATGCTGCCCTGCTGTGACTGAATGGCCTTTAGGAATTTACCATTGATCTCAATTGACTTACGAGGCAAATTATTGAGCCGGAGTTATGAGCACTATTATTATGCTGGAACAAGAGTGGTACATACAGCAACTGGTGTAAAGGGTCTAGCATTACACAGGGCAGAAAATTAAACACATGTCTCAGTAGAGTTCCCCTGAGAGAGCAATACCAGTACATTATGCATGGCACACACTGGGGGAAGCATTACACTTTATGACATTCTCTTTCTCAGGTATTCTCTCTGATATTCACCAGAGTCATCAGCTCAGATTTTTCCATGCTTCTCCATTTAATGAAGATAAAATCAACAGAATCAGGATCCAAGAGAGCCTCAGCAGAGTGAAAACAACAATAAAACCCCTTGTTCTCTCGTAGTAATCCAACCAGCCACCGCACCACGATCCTCCAGAACACGTGTGCCAGTACAGTTCTGAAAGATTCAAGAAAAGGTGATGAGTCAGTTCCTCTATCTTGATCAAATTTGTCTGGAACTGCAACAGCAGCAAAACACAGTTTTATCTCCAAGAGGGGTAGAGAAATAGAGGGCACAGATTAGACACAAAGGACAGAAACAGCACATCCCAAAACCTGAGATTCTCATTAAGCCAGAAGGAAGGAAAACCAGTTGACAAATGTGCTGTGCTGCAGAGTAGATAATGGAAAAGGCAAAGAAAATGTGCATTGTGCACAGGACATTGTAATTCCTCACAGCACAAAGTTTGCAGTGTTTCAGTAAAAAAGAAAAATGCAAATGGATGGCTGAACACCTCTTTACTCACAAGGTGCAGGGAGAAGGCTGGCTCCTGAGCACACACTCCTGACTGGGAGACTTCAAACTAAATAAAATACAATGGGAATGGAAAAGAAAAGTGGATTAGACCATGAAATATAAGTATGATGCCATTAAACAATATTATGATACTCCATAGTGCAAAAAGAATAAAAAGTGGAATCACTGGGTTGTGAAAGTTCTTCTTCCCTCAGATAAAGGGAGAGTATAGCATTACCTGATTGAGGGGAGAGGAAAGCTCTTGCTTCAGTGGTTTTTCTAATTTACTCAATTCCTTAGAATATAGCAGGAAGCTGAAAACCCCAACAGATATGTACAGAGGCACTGGAGAGTCTCAGCAAGATCAAACCACTGTGGGTGTTCTCGCAGGCAGCCTGAGCGCCAGCACCCAGGCACCGCGCTGGCACAGGCGGGGAGCAGCGTGCTGAGCCCCTGCCTGCACCATGGCCCTGTGTGGGAACTCAGGGAACCTTGTTCTCTTTAGAACTTTGGTTTAAAAGCCTGACAGCAGGAGCAGTGTGAAAACCAACAACACTGAGCAAGAACCTGATCTTTCCTCACTAAACGGGACAAAGATGTAGTGGGCTGAACAAAAAGGGGGTGAATTGTGATATACCACACGAGCTCACTATGTGAATTCCACAAAACATTTGCAAAATATCCTTATCCAAAAAGAAATCACAATCATAGCAACGTGTCAGGACGTTCAAGGCCCTGTGAGTCGCTTTGAATTAGCCACTCAGAAAATAAAAGCCTTGTTTTGGCCTGAAGCATTTTTAAATGTTTCTTTTCTACCATGAGAGATTTTTTTCCCCCTCCCTCAGTGTTCATCCCTCTTTTTTTTTTTAAAGGGACCTCAAAAAATGGTTTCCAAGAAGCTATGAATGTTTTTCATACCCACATGAGTGTTTTGCTGCAGTGAAAAGAGAGTAGAGCTGCCATCCAAGGCAGAGATGCCATAACCCACTTCCAGACTGCAGAGCTCCAGTGAGGCTGTGGGACTCTTTGCCAGAGGGTACCTACTGCAGAACAGGGTATAAAGATCTGCCTGTGCTATGCACAAACCATTTGCTTCTCCAATCAACAAGAAAAGATCTGTAGGGCCTGAGCTGAGTTGAAAAGTAAACAAAACAGACCTAATGCCTTTGTAACACCACAGACAGCTGTTTATGTCCAACAGGTCCTTCAGTGGCAATCCAATGGCTGTTCCCTTTTCTGCATGGCAACATTGATCCAGAAAGGCACAGTTATGCCAGCATAGTTGCACAGAGTATGGAGGTGATAATGCTGCAGCTATATCAGTGTAATCAGAGAAACAGGTGTTTAAAGTAAGCAGAACTTTATTTTTACTGTGGCCAGATTTACATAGGAAATACAAAATACTGTATCAGCAGCATAATAATACTGCTTAGGGAAATTGCTAGTTTAGGTCATTGCTACACTGACAGAAGTATTAGTGAAGCATATGCTCTAAGCCAAGGAGATTCCCTGATGAAGCAGGTTGTTTTATAAAGGCAATACTCTGCACATTTAAAGCCTGAGTTTCTACCTTACAGCCAAACCTGCAAGTGGTCCTGGAGCAGCAAGGCCTCCAAAACCTTCAGACTTCTAGTACTTTCTCAGGGGCAAGTAAGGCTTTAGGGAACCAACAAAAGGCACATAATTTGGATTGTAAACCTTACAGAAATAAGTTAAAATAACTTTTCCATCCACTCATCTGAACCAAAGCCCATTTACATAAATAAATAACATATTTTGCTTTCTAACAGCTGTTACAATTTATTTGAAGTTCCCAGTTATAATAAAGCAAACCCTTAACAGGCAGCAAAAGTCTGAAGTATTTAGAGCTAATCTAAACAAGACAAACAGAAAGGACAGGGGCATAACACGAGAGCTCATTAGGAACAGTTCACAGAACAATCTGAACAGTGAAACAAATTCCCTTTGCATCTTGAGAAAACATCCATTTAATGGGAAAATGAATTCTGAGTGCTGACTGGATTGAGCCTGGAGACTTTCAACAGGAATGTAACAAACTTGTTGGGTGTTTGATTCCCAGTTTACGCCCCAGACAAGTCTGAAAGCAATGTGACTTAGATTCACGTTAAAATATCCTGTTGTGATGATATTGCTGCTATGATGAGTGCCTATGGAGCACGGCCCCTGCTCGTGCGGGTCCCTCCTGCAGGTGCTGCAGCAGCCTTGTCTCCTGCTCTGCACAGGAGTTTGCTTTTGTTTACTGTGAATCAAATGTGTGATTTTCCAATATGTCATTTCTGGACACTGAAGTGGTTTTTGTTTAATAATGTACCATGGTTTTTTTGCCTTTTTGGAGCTGAAATCCCTGCACTCCCTTCAAATGGAAAACTGAAAGGTTGCATTTTCTTTTTTAAGTAAGGGCTTTGCAGCAGTGATGGGAAAGACTCCAAAGGATTTACAACTTGGGTTTTCATTTAGATAAGCTGGTCATGGACAGAGAGGTTATTTAAGCTTATCCTCACCATCACATCTCGACTCTGAGGGCCAGGGCTAGGAGTCCTCATAAGCAGAGCATTTCTTGCGGAGTGTCAGCAAGTCTAAATCTTGTGTCTGCTGGGGCATGGGAAGTAGGGGAAAATTATCTGTTATGTCAGAACCTTCAAACATGCAGTAATTCCATAACCATTAACAGGCTCCTCCAGAGCATTAATCATAAGAGATATTGAGGCATTTTGTGTATCACTATCCCACAAGACAGGTGAGGAAACCAAAGAAGGATTCACAAAGTCCCGAGGTCTAACAAATTCAAAAAGAAACATACCAACTAACAACCTAAACCACACAAAGCCCATAAACATTGGTTACATGTATATGAACCTGCACTAAAAAGCTTTTTCTTAAACATAGAACAAAGTTGTGCCTTGGTTTGGTTGGGGTTTTTTTGCAGGGAAAGAGAATAACCACAGGGTTACTGGGTTAATCCAGTTGTTTTACACAAGAGCCGTAAAGGCTGAACAGAGTCCATAAAAGTGACTTTGCATCAGTTGCCTGCTTTCTTTTGAGTTTAAAGTTGCTCTGCATGGTGTCTGGTCTTGCTTTCTAAATATACCCAGAAAGAGCTGAGAACATTCATAGTCTATAGATCATGTGGGAGGCTGACACCTCTCAACAACCTGGATAAGGTGGTCATGGATCAACTTTTTTTCACCTGGGAGTTTGTCTTACTCAAATCAGATGCCTTCTCCTGCACTCCTGATAGGCAGTTCTTGCTGGACAAGGAGTATCTCCGTCTCCTCCAGGTGATATGTTAGAAAGTGTCCACCACTGTGGTCCCATCGTGTCAGAAAGCAAGCACTCTCTTCCAAGCATGTTGAGATCTCATCATTACAACACTGGTTTCCATTTATAAATTCCCTGGGTTTGGAACTGCACAAAGCTGCCAGATTCCTGGAGAAGCAATCTGAGGGTTTCAGCTAAGCTGTACAGGACAGGCATACCTGCCTCAAAAACAAGTCCTCTTTGGCAGCACGATAGAGGTGGTGGTGGAGGGATCACCTGGGTGGAAATTGGAAAGCTTTTTGTTCTCAGCTATTGAAGAAGATGTTATTAAGTCAGAAACTATTGAGAAGAAACATGAAAAAATGGTTATCTTCAAGTATATAGCAAAAACAAAAGTCTAAAGGTTTGAAATTGGGAGTTCAGGCACTTGGAACTTTGATCTTACAGCCCAGATGCACAGTATGCTGTGAAAATAGATCAATCCCTCCCAAAGTGGAAAATAAAGCATAAAATTTGCACTCTTGAAGGGCTAAAATCCATTACCAAATATGCTTCACTAAGCCAAATTCAATGCTCCAAGGTGGAAGGTGAAAATAAATATGCAGTCCCTAAGTTAGAAAGAAACTGGTGAGGCATACAATAAACATATAATAAATCCCAAAGCTGTTTGACAAGCTGGAAGAAAGCAAGTTAATGCTGTTTGGAAGGTACACATTTATTCCTGGATTATCATCATTCTTCTGGATCATGGCACAAAGATTAGGGAGAATAAATAGATGTAATTTGGGTAGGCATTTTGTGTTTCCCTGCCTTTCTCATGCCATGGTTTATGCTGCTCCTTCATGTTTGGCTGGTTATCGGTGGGCAGCGGGTGAACCTAGATGAAGTGTGCAATTAATGTAGGTGAAACAATGGGATTCATAACTGATGACTATTACAATTTTGTTTTAAAACCCCAGAAATTCTGAGGATTTGGAGGAAATTCAATCTCTTAAGTGTCATTGGATGTTTCTATTTTTATGTAAAAACACCTACTGGTAAGGTCCTTCTTAAAAAAGATACACTTAGAACTGTTTGGCACAGATCAGGCTGATTTCTGTGGCCATTTTGTTATTAAATGTGAAAGATTTATTTTTTCATTGATGGGAGTTCATTTCTAATTTCTCACTTTAGGAAATTATAGGTTTTCTTGAGATTAAATTTCCAGTACCTGCAGCTGAGTACTAGCTCAGTTTTGCAATGTACTTTGGAGATATCTTTGGTTTCAAACCAAGCTATGCATATCAATACATACACAGATATTATGTATTACCCACTAAATGAGTGAAAATCTCTCTTCAGTGGGTAAGGAAGAAGCTTTTTGACCAAAAATGATCTTCAACATACTGCACATTTATATCTTATCTAGTGCATTTACAACAGTGTTGTTTATTATTCATAGCCATTACCAAGGAGGTTTCAGCCAGGACTAGCTCTCCACACAGTCATTGTCAGAGAAATACAAACAAAAAGACAGAGATATAACCCCCAAAAGCCTGTGCTCTACAAACTGACAAAACTACCGAAGGAAGTAAAACCAACGTGGGTGCAAAGTCTCTACAATGGGGCTTGTCCCTGCCCCAGTGCTTTGTTGGTTCCCTGGAAGATGGGTAAGTTTCTCAGGAGACCTTTCAGCTCATAAAGATGGAAGAGGAGATAGGGGGCACAATGTGTAAGTACTCACTGCTGCTTTTGTTATATGTTGAGATGCTGCATCTCAAGACAGGCTGCAGTTGAGGCTTCTGCACTTCCAGTTGCGTGGGAGAAGTTTGCTCCGTTGTGCAGAGTCAGCTTTGTTCTGCAAATACAGCTGGCAGAAGAGACAGGAGGATTAGGAGGGGTTGGGGAGGGGGGACAAGAGTGGCTGTCAAGGGTAATAATTAAAAGAAATCTCACCTAAAATCTTGTTGCATAAGTACAAGACCTAGTGGGCCAGTTGTGAATACATTATCTTGATTTGTTATTCCTGAGCTTTCTGTAAGTCTCTAGTGGTGTTGGTTTGCTGATACTTTGAGTTATGTAAGATCATCAATAGTTTATGGAAAAAGCTCCTGTAGCTACATCAAATAGAGTTCTTGCTGAAGAAATGGCCTTCACTTGAGAGTGAGATTGCAAGGAGGGACTATTTCTCCTCGAGGGTACAAGAGAAATGCACCTCCTTTCACATCCAGTGGGGTTGAATTCCTACTAAGTTCTGCTACAGCTGCTCTTAAGCACTATGAACTCAATCACACAGCCTTTTAAAGGGGGACTGAGCCCTTATCAACAAAAACATTAACTTGAAGAGCATTTCTCTCGGGGAAACTGTGGCAGGATAAGAACTAGGCAGTGACACTGATGGAACTATGAAATAAAACATGGAGAAAGACCATGTAAAGTGTCATCAGGTTGTTTATAGCCTACAAGGGATTACAGTACTGGAGCCCTGCAAAATCTGCCTCCAATAACATCGCTACTGAGTCAAAGCCAGAGGTTTCACTTTCTAAAGATGAAAATAAGGCTTAAAGCATAGGAAGGGCTTCATTTTAATTCACATCTATTTTGTTGCAGACATAGCTGCAAAAAAAAACCAACCCAACATAACTAAAAATAGTCCTTCATTAGCATGAGGACAATGGTGAATTTGCAGCATGATGAATGATGATGTGAACACAGCTCCATGCTCAAATGCAGAGGTAGCAACATAACCACAATCACGAGAGCACTCCCAACATATCTGTACCTTCAAAGGGTTGTTAAGGTTGAGCATTTTCCAAAGTAACCTGTCATCATTCTGAAGCTAGTAACATTGAATTTGCCTCCAAGAATTAATGTAGAGGCAAATTTTCAACAGTACAGACAGCATTTGTTTCTCTTTTCTCCTTCCAACTTACTCATGTTGTTTCATTTTGGTATTGTTATTGTTGCACATTAAAGTTGGAACTTTTCAGGCCAGACTTCCATTTTAATTAAAATGTGGCAGCAACAGCTGTTTGTCATTGAGCTGGAGTTCATTTGGTGAAAGAGAATCAGTGTGTTCTACATAGCAAGAGCAAACTAAATTTAAATATGACTCACTCCTAGTATATTGACTTTGTCTGCTGCACTGTAAATATCCAGGCACTCAGGTTGTGACTGACTACATAAAACACTGCAACTACGTGACAGCTGAGCATGGCATGACTCATGGCTTTGAGCATCTGTCTTGTCCAAGGGATGCAGTGCCAAGCAACAGCTTATGAAGCCAGGGTAGTAATGGGCTATGATGAGGTCTTTGCAATTTGGGATAAAGCAGCATGGTGGGTTTTGTAGAGCAAGGTAAGAGAACATTACACAGGAAGCTTTCACAGCATGCAAGAACTCTTCAGTGCAAGGACTAAATTGCTCTCATTTGGTCATCTGTTCCAAAATGTACCTCTTTGGTAAAAGCCAAAGGCTGCAGCTGGTGGCAGAGTGATCTGTAGCACCTGTGTGACCCAGAAAGAATGCTACAGCAAACCACTGACTTTCCAGGATAATCTCAACTGCAGTGCAGGAGGTTGACCCTAAGCCAGAGGACCCTATTACAGTAACACTTGCAAGGAACAGACTCAATGAACTCACATTTAGATAAAAGGAGCAAGCACATTGCTTGTAGTGCTCATATGGAGAGGTTTTTCTGGTTGCCTAGAGAACCTGAGGACTTTCACCTGTGCCAACAGTCATACCTCAGTTCCCTAAGAAAGCAGAGCAGATGCCAGCAGGTCAGGGTAAGGGTTTGCTGCTCCAGTAATGTAGGATCTGATGGAAGAACTAATTGCTTGGCAGCAGTGTCAAAGTCAGTGGCTGATTTCTTTGGTGGCATGGAGTAGCTGCAGGGCTGTTAAGAAATACTGACAATATTGTGTGCCTGCAGTAGGTGTCCAGATCTTGAAGATCTTTCCATTAAGTGTTCCCAGAGAAATTATTCACAGCCTGGGAGTTATCAGGAAGGAACACAGAGAGGTGAACCTCCATGTCACTCGCCATGTTTACTTTACACTTAAAATTGGCATATGGATAGGCACCTGTGGGAGAAACTGTAGCTCCAAAACATCACAGGTCAATCTACGCTGTCTTTTTCCTTTTCAAATTGTTTAGCAGTTCTGAACAACTTTGCCCCATGAAGTTCCACTTGCGTCTGAAAGACAGCCAGCCCTGCTTCCTCCTCCTTTTGGGAAGAGCAGAATTAGTAAGATAGACGAAGTGACTTACCAAAGGTAGTACGGCAGGATCAGTAGTTAAGGTAAAAACAGGAAAGGTTCCCTGCTAAATGAGTGAACAAATAGTAAGCTAATAGGATGCAGCATGTGCACTTTTAATCTCCAATTCCATTTGAAGATGACATGACAATGTGTGGGGGCGTTAACCTAGTTCTGGCAGGAAGCTGAGGAGAAAATACATCCACAAAAGGATTAAAACTTCCCTGAGACTAATTCCCGGCTTTTCCCCCACATCCAAAGCCACATTTCTCTCTTATAGAACGTCTCTCTGCTCAGCTAAATCACAGCAATTACATTTTATTCTTTGATATATTTTTTCTGGGTTTATTTTTCTGGTGGAAGTCGTTATTTTGAGACCACTCATTTGAAAAGCCTCAGGTCGGGTTCAAGTCATAAGTAGATAATGGCAGATTACCTTTTGATGCCATTGTGTAGCTGTTTATTCCTACTGAAATGACACGTCTCCTTGTCTCTTTTTTGGCAAGATATCTGGTCACTGGGAAAATAAAAGCTGCAAATGCAAGAGAAACTGATTTAAGAGGGCAAAAATTTCCTCACTTCATTCCTTTCAATTAAACATCACACCAAGCAGAGGCAGAGCTCTAGCTACTGCACCTCACGGGCCAAGACAGGCAGTTAAACCTTTGCCCATAATCCCAAAGAAATACATCAATTTAAACAAAATATGACAGTCTTTCAGGCAACAGGAGTCAGGACTCTCTGAAAACAAATTTGTTTCAAAACAAAGTCTTTTATTTCTGCTGTCTTTCCCCTTGGCCTTTGAAGCCAGTATTCCCACACATTTCCCCTCTGCAGAATGACTGAACTGTGAGAATAGTGTCATTGGGGTTGTTTCTCCCAGCCTCATCCTACCCCCTCTTTTTGAAAACAATCTCTCTTAAAACAAAGCCTTTCAGCAAAGAACACAAAGGAAGAGGCAGGTAGGAGCTCGTTTTTAAACCTTTCATCAAAGATAGAGATTTTGAAGTATAGATTTTTGATACATTTGTCCTTCTTCCCAGCCTTTTGGTCACAAACATCAAAAGAAATTGGCTGTCCCTTTTGCTCCTGTTAGCCATAGTCTGGCCAAATTCCCATCATCTTTTAAAAGCTGAGGAGTGAGAAGGGAAAATCAAAATACAATTTACCCCAGAACCTTATGTCCTGAACGTGTAAATAACGTTCTACACAGACAAGTCTCACTGAGCATTGCAAGAGTTAATTTAGGACTATTCATAACAGATTACAGTACAGAGAATTGCTTCAATCTGTTAAATACTCATTAAATTCAACAGAAAAAAACCCCAAGTCAATATTTCCTTCAAAGGGATATTCCAAGAAGGGAAAATAACCAAATCAAAACTACTTTTGAAATATTTTCACTGAATTAATCCTTTTCTCCTTTTATTTTCCACCTCACTCAGCTTTCCTTCCTATTTATTTCTTCTTTTGCATGATTGTAAACCTATTCAGGTGGACATCAGAGCCATACCAAACACTGGAAGTACAGCATTAGCTAACTGGACACATATTGTTCCACCTACAGCCCTCCCACTGCCCCGAGTGCAGGAGAGGAGGGTCAGATGTGTTGCTAAAGAGAAATAATAGGCAATTTCCCATGAGCAATGTGTTGCAAAGGGGATGAAAACTCAAGTTAATCATTGTACAATTTAATGAGGAAACCCCTTCTACTTCATTAACAGATTTTGTCCTTTACCAGACCATCCTTTCCACACAGAGTTAAAGGGTGAAACTGCTGTTGTTACACTCTGACTTACAGAAAGATAAAGGCTGAGGTTTTTTATTAAAACTTTAAATCTTATATTTGTGTCAGACTGAGCATTTATAGAAAGCAATTAGACCTGAATGCAAGCTTGCTTAGGCACAGTTTGGTTCTGTATGTGTATTTTTAAAGTCAGCTCAGATGGATATCGATGATAATATACTAAAAATTTGATGCCTGCCTTATGAACAGTGGAAATCACCTTGTAGACACATTTCTGATTTACAACCAGAAAGATGAAAAAGAAACTATTTCTAGTAGCTCCCTGCCAGTGGTATAGAGAGTAGTGACACCCCCGTGCCAACTGAGAGGTACAGCTGTGGGTCTCTCTGAATTAATTCTCTGTCTCACAGGCTTTAAGTCTGTTGGGTTGGGTTTCACAGCATAAACATTTTCCAAAACAATTCAAAGTCTGGGCACTACCTGCAACTACCCCAGAAGCCCCCCCCCGACTCCCTGCAAGCTAAACGTCCCCCTGAAGCCAGCCAAGCGTGCACCCATCTTTTCCAAAGCCATTGCCTCAGAAAGGAAAGCCTACAAATCTCTGTTCCATCCCTCTTACACTCACAGTAAACACGAAAGGAAAGGATACAATGGAGATTGCAAAGAAATCAACAACCTGCAACTGTTAAGTGCTGTAAACCTCCACCATCGCCTTTCTACTTCAGCAATTCAGTTTTGCTTGTAAAGGCTCTGTGTTGCTTCCAAGATCAAGCACAGAATGAACAAAACCACGTCAGAATATGAGTAGAGAAATGGATGGAAACTGCAGCACATCCATCTGGCTGCCAGCACTACGAGCTGCCTTGAATCAGTTCATCAAAGGGATGCTGCTGTATGGTCAGCAATTGGTTGAAAAGCTGGCAGGATGCACACAAAACCTTGAATCTGTCAGAATTGGCACAAATGAGGGCGGCTGGTATAAAACACTAGATCAATGAAAGTAATGCAGGACCGGACTCCAGACAGAGAGGAGTCGTGATTTCACCATGGAAATGGCCTCGAGCTGAGCTGGTCAGGTTCTTCAAAGTGCAGTGCCCAGAGGATGCATTACTCTCCTGAATGAAGCACCAATTTGGAACCTCACACAGCCTGAAGAAGAGCAAAGCAATTCTAGAAACTCAGTTTAAACAAGCTAAAATCTGTCCTGTGCACAGTGCCAAATTTCTACTTACACATTCCTGTTTTGCACAAAGGCAAAATAAGAGCAAAATCTGGTCCCAAAATTGCCAACAGTTCCTTGAGCACTAATTTAGGCTTTTAAAATATCCAAGTATGTACAAAAGCATAGCTCATGTTTGAGAAACAACTCAAATTGGCTTTAAATGTCTGTATTCTCCTTTGTAGATCTCCACGAGGCAGACCACAGGTCCTCCATATGGCCAAAGCTCTATCATTAGAGAAATAACTCCATTTTACCAGTACCAGGACTCAGCTGTACACCCTTTCACAGCTTGTGGTGTGCAGCATGGTGTCCCTGATCCAGAAGCTGCTCATACGACCCCTGGGATGTGGTACCTGGCTTCACAAGAATTTTGGCAAACTGAGGTTTTCTGCCACACCATGGAACAGTCTTTCTCAAGTTTTTACAGGATGACTAACATAGCCAAAATATTCAGTGATGTATTGGATATACCAAGTGGAAAAGCCAAGGTTGAAGCAGTGCAGACAGTAGGATCAGCCAGCTTCCACGAACCGTGCTGTGTTGGTTTGGCACTGCTGTCTGCTGCAGGGGGAGTAAGTCATCACAGCTGTAGTTAGATGTCAGACCAAAACACCACCAGAATTCCTACAGCATGGCATAAAACAGCTAACATTAACTATTGTAGGACAATTTCCCTTTGGGATAGCACAGGAGTGTACACACTGAGCATCATTAAATGTGCCCTCTGAGCACCTGCTCATACATAGGCTGTGGAAGGCAGTGTGTAAATAGCTGAAACAGGCACAGGAGAGCTACAAGAGGCGTGAGCATTTCAACTGGTGTAACTGAGGGCATCTCAGACAGGCTCAGACAGAACAGTTTGATCACTCATCTATTGAAAGCAATCTTACTCCCAGAGACCTAGTCTGTCCCACAATTTGGTTTACAGCAGGTATATAATTTTTGTGTTCCATGTGTGGCACACAGAAGCCAACAAAGAACAGGATCACAGTAAAATGTTTTTCCCTAGCCAAAATATATACAGTGCCATTCACAGTAAAATGGTTTACCATTCTAACAGAAATTTGATGGGCAAGCCTCATTTTTCAGAGACAACTGCCTCAAAGTTTGTTTTGCACATTTATAAGCTTTTTATTATGTACCAGTCTTCTCCCTTAGCACTTTTTATCAGCAGTTATTTTAATCAACCTCCCCAAAAATCTCATTTCAGGAGTTTTATTTGATTCGCTTCTTTCACTGAAACAGTGACAGCTCCTGCTTTTAAAATTTTTGAGCACCTCTTTGAGATGTGCAGGAGGCAGAAGCTGTGCAGGAGGCAGAAGCTGTGCAGGAGGCAGAAGCTGTGCAGGAGGCAGAAGCTGTGCAGCTCCCTTAGGCTTGTCCAGTGGTAACACAAATACTTAACAAAAATTCATTAGCTCACTACAGCAACTAAAATTTCCAGGCATTTTATTATAGCAGAGAGTAACCTGCATGGCAATTAACCAGAAATTAATTACTTTAAAATATATTCACTCCATCACCTGAGAATAGCATGGCTACTCATTTTGAACCTTAAACAAAGAACAATGCTTGTAAGGAGCTCAAGGCAGCTTCGACAAAGCCTTCCAAATAGCTCCTGTGACACCAAACCCAGCTCCTCCTCAATACTGGTGTTAACAGGCATGTGGCTATTTATTGTACTCAAGGTAAAAATCCATCTTAGCAGTTTGATTGCAGCAATGCTCAGGAAGGCCAGCCTTGGGTAGCAGTCGTCATGTGCAGCCTGCCGTACAAATCAAATACAGCCCCTGCATCACTGCTTTTGCAATCTAAATTACAGGATTTATGTTTGTAGACAGGCTTTCATAGATGGAATTAACCTCCTGGATATTATTTTGTATCAGTGGCTTTGCATGTTATTATTTTTTATGAATGAAAAAGCATTGACTTCAACGTTCAGATAAATTTCAGCAGAGCATTTAAAAGCTCTGGAAGCGAGCACGAGGTACATAAACCAAACGTGTCGTATATCTTCCTCTTACAGCTCTCCTCTCCCTACTTATTTTGCATTTAATTTTCTTCAGTGAATCAAATAGGGCCAGAACACTCAGTCTCTGGAGTAGGCAAATGTCCTTTCTATCAAGTGAAATATGTGCTTTTAGATGAACTTACTCCCTCTGGAATAGTTCCTCCGTAGACAAATAAAACCACAGGGAAAGTCAGACCATCCTCACAAATATGAGTCTTCCTTTCACACTTTCTGTCTATTTCTATTCTGTCTGAAACTATTTCAGGGTAACTTTAGAAATAAACTGTGGCTTTTTAAACTGATGAATTAGATACTGATATTTCTATTTAGATTCTGACTTTTACATCTGTCTTGTGAATTCCAAGCATTTACACTTCCATGCCCTCACTTTGGTCCCTCTGTTAATGTCAGGAAGAATCTTTCAAAGGACAGAAAAAAATATATATTAGAGGGAAACAGGAAAACAGGAAAGACAGTCTCCCAACATGTGCCTCTTGCCTTTTAACACTGAGTTTTCTCTCCATAGCTCACTATGACCAAAATAACACAACCAGAGTGGCACCTTCCAGATTGCAAAGAGAATTCATGACACCAACACTTCTGCAGCATCACGTTAGAAAAACTTATATCTACATTTATACTGGAAATTGCTGCTGAAAACTAGGGAGAAAAAATGGGATGGAAGTAATTTTACCTATGCAACATTAAGCTTAAATGTAAACCAGATACATTTACCCTGCTACTTATAAATGCAGACACACATCTCCAGGTTTCTGTGCATAATAAGGCACGCTTAAAACTTGGCCATCATATGGCAACGTTTTGCTGCTTTTCTGTGTGACAGCTTAGGGAAGAAAAGACACATTTAGTCTTTATATGGGCTGTGAAACAGCTCTATACCTTAATGGCTCTTCACTATCTGGTCTGCTCAAAGGAGCTAAACCAGCTCTGCTCTGTTAGGTCTAAGTGCATTTTCACTACAGCATGTTTGTGATACCCGTTGCTCCCTCTTATCTTCCACAGTAAAAGCTCTTCCTTTCCCTCATTACTTCAGCATATGTGACACTTTTATCCTTGTTTCCCAGCCAGGTGTTCCTTTGGCAGGGGCTACTTGGCTGTTCTCATGATGTTCTCAGGCTACACTCCTGCTTGAAGTCAAAGGAAGCTTTGAGCTCTGATGACCAGGTTTATAAAGTTTTTATCAGCCAACATAAATCCAGCAATGATGCCTGTACTTGCCACACTTTCATACCTGTCCAAAAGTGAAAGGTAGCCAAATATCCAACAGTACCACAACAGTCAACGGCAGCTCTGTATTTTGTACTCTTCAGACTCAGTTTATGATTGATACCTGAACCTTTGATGCTTGCCCGTGGTCACCTGTCCAGCCCTTCTCCCTTCACATCCCACTCCTTGGTCTCCTGGGCATGCCCTGTGTGCTTCCAGGAATCAGTTACCATTATTGTGCACGTTTCACCTCTTGCTGAAGACCCACCAATGTGACTATTAGTACATGCACCGCTGTACAATAGAAACATTCCTGCCTTGGCATCGCAAAATCTTCTAAAGTTACTCTTATGCCTTTGAATTGAATTGTACAACCTTGGTTGTGAGAACAACCACCAGCCAGAGCAAAGGGCACACTTTGCAACAGAAATCAGAAGTGTGCTTCTTGCAAACATAACATATAGGTGGAAATATAAAAACAAGTAGCTCTCAATCTTTTCTTCCCCCTCCCTTCCCATACGGTAGGTTTCATTTCAGCTGTGATGTAAAGCCCCATGGAAGGAGGAGGAAGATTTTTTGCTGACCTGTGGAGCCTGTGCATCCTCCAGCTCTGCCAGCAAGCAGATGGGAGACGTAAATTCTCTCTTCAGGCCACTTGGCAGAACTAATCTCTTTTAATCTGCTCTCTTTATGGCATCTCTCTGGTCTGACAAAACTCCAATTTATCGACTGTCAGCAGAGACCACGAGGCCTGTATCTTTCTTCAGTAGTTCACTTTCTTCAGCAGTTGTGAATGGCAAGGGAGTAAATTTAAAGGAAGCCTTTCAGTCACTGAAGCCCGATAGAGATGCAGAGTGTTATATCAACAGATAGAAAGCAATTAAAAATGTACATATATGTGACAAGTTAATGAGAAATTGGCACTGTTTCATTCAAGTGATAAGCCAAGGAGAGCATGGCATGAAAGAGAAGCTGGAAATGCCCAGTTTCCATAGCGAGGCCATCAGGTGATCTGAGGACAGCACTGCCCTACCTGTATTGCTTCCTTTTCTATCAAACTTATCAGGAATATTCCTACATTGCCTAGGTTTAGCACCCTCCTCTGTTTTCAGGGTGAAAAGAGAGACATCTCAGGGCTTTCTGACAGTTTAACTGATTAGTCCCATGGCTCTGACTTTATTGATTCCCTCCCCTGTGTGATCCCTTGGGAAGTGTGCCCATATTGTGAAGCATTTAGGTTTGGAGATCAAAAAGAGAAGAGAGGCTGGAAAACTCAAAGGATACAAATAATAAACTTTGATTATGAAAATCTGTTTCTTTTTTAATCCAATCTGGCAAGACTACATCGAACTAATTAGTTAGGGAAAAACATTATTTACATACATTAGTTCTTAAATATCTTTAATAAGATTTTCATTGACATAATATTGTGAAGGGCAATAGTTAAATATTAACTGTTTTGGCACAAACATAATGACAGTTATCTGGACTTTACAGGTCAAAATTAAGTTGCAACCAGACTGAGAGCCTGTCACACAGACAATCTGCAGCAGGAGCACAAGCTGAGCACCAGTATTTTGCATACTGATTCAGTGCTGTATCCACCAGCTCATCTTCCCACTCCTAATTCCCTGAACCCATTCGATCAGAGTCATCACAGGACACAGGTTGCAACTTAAATGCAGTTGCATACTTCGTTTGCTATCTCACCCCCAAAGGGTTTAGTGGAATTAATCTGAATGAAGTTATTCACATGCACACAAATGTGTGCAGAACCAGCCCCTGAATAAAAAACCATTTGAAAACGTGTCCCCTGCAAGAGGAAGAACTGTTCAGAGCACTCTCTTCTGCTTTGTGTGTGTGTTGCATTCATAAATCATAAACACGAGGTAAAAGCACTGCAAAGCCACGATGGGGCTTGGAGTCAAAAACAATCTGTTTTGGTCTGCTGGTTTGAAAATGGTTTTCTTGATGAAACTCATGAGTCCACTGGAGACTGAGACACAGATGGATGAGCTGAGCATATGATAAACCTGCTGCATGAGTTTGTAGTTAATTGCCCATCATCTTTTTTGTCTCACCATAAAAAATGTCACGCCCACCTTGCACAGTAAAGGTAACCTGAGTGTCATAAACCATTTGTCTCCTGTGCTTGCTTTGCTGCATTATCCGATCGCTCTTGTTGTTAGAGTGCTGTTGAGACAAGATAAATTTGCTAAGCTTTTTTACAGATGAAGCACACTGCATCTTTTATCAAATGATCTCCATTCTCTAATGAGAAGAAACACCTTCTGGAGTCATTTGCATACTAATATCTTTATTTCTAAAACAATAAGCAGGCTGTAACTCACAGAGCCCTTAGTCAGGATAGAGCTGTTTCATCTGCAGGAGCTAAGTGCAGAGAGCTCACTAAGAAAATATGTCCCTATATCACAAACAAGGAGGGTACCTTGTGTCAGCAGAAGGAGGTGCTGAAGAGTCTAATACAGGAAATATTGAGTGGGGAGTCCATAAGAGAAACCTCACTGACTTCCCCCTCTCTCACAGCTCCTGTTGGGAAAAACAGCCCCTACCCCCTGGAGCAAACAGAGCACAAGGCTGGTAGTGAAGCTGTGGGACAAGAAGCCTTGAAAACAGGAGCTGATAGGGCAGATACCATCAGCTTCTCAAATGTGTTTATCATTGGCTCATTTCTCTCCCTCTTCTTTTTTATTATTACTTGAGGACAAAACATTGCAGAAACAGGTCATTTCAGGGCAGTACAATAGTCTTACTCTGAGCAATAAGAAAGACAAAAGACTAACCATTGCGCTTCTAAGTCTGCTTTCAGGAAAAAACCCTACTTTTTTTGCTTGGCTGCCACAGTACAGAAAGGCTGCTCTTGCCTGTGACAGCTCAAAGCCAAATGGTGTCAGGTCTGCTGGGGCGCTGGGTCTCCTGCCTGCCAACGTCTCTGCTCGTCTGAGCTGAGCCTGGTGGGCATCATCCATTACACAGAGTGAAAAAGGGAAAAAAGAAACTTTCCTTGCACTGTGTCCTTTCAGAGAAAATTGAAACCTTTTCTCCATCCTACTGGTGCTGCTGAACTGGCCAGCTAGAAACAGCCAAAACGTTTAGTGATGTCAAAGCTTCCCCAGGAAACACTTCTTCAGCAATCCGGTATTTTAAGCAGGTATGAGCAAAGTCTAATGGGCAGTTAAAGGAATTAGTCCCAATTTCCCTGGTGTGCTTTACAGTTCACAACCCTGATTTTCAGAACTTAAATCTTCAGCAAATAGACTTTCGCCGTTCCTCTCACAGCACCAAGTCACTTACCCTTTCTACTGCTCCCCTTCTATCACTGGTGGAATAGAGAGGAGCTGCCAACACAGGGCTCATTGCTCTTTAAAAGCTTCTGGGAACAAGGAGCATCCTGCTGGACATCTAATCTTAGTTTGCTGAATGTAAGCAGAAATGTCTCCTAGAAGAATAGCCTACACTTGAGATGTTAAGGACAACACTGGTAATTGTAGTGGGAGTCTATGTTTATTAATCTAAGAGGGTGACTATTTCAAGCACTTGAGAAGTGATGAAATCACTAAAAATAGTCATCTATTGAAACAAGAACTGAAATAACCTCTCTCTCTTACAGGCTCCTGTGAGCTTGCATTACAGATGACCATTTTTCCCCATCCAAGTGAAAGGGGCTGTTCCACATTACGTGCGTTTCCTTCCGACTGCATTAAAACAAACACTAAATGGAAGATGGTTTTTCCCATATCTTTCAAAAGGCTGCCACCATATGGGGGATTTGTTTTAATGCAAGGCTCAGTTTGGGGTTTTGCAAATAGATCTGAAGCATCAGTCTGAAAGGAGTCAGTGCTTCAGGTCAAGGAGCCACGGTACTGCCTGAAGATTAATGGCACAGAAAGAGCTCTGTACCATGAAAGGCTTAGGGCTGTAATTACCTTTTCTCCTTAAAAATCTGTACTTACTGCAAAATGGGTATTTTATTCATTTGAGTTATGAACAGTTTGTGTATTTTGAACTGTATAATTTAAATTCTACTGCACCTTTTCCTCTACATACTCTTTTTCCCTCTTCATACTCTTCTGTCTCTTCCCTTGCCTTGCCAGCGAGTAGGCTGGGGGGGAACACAAGAAGCTGAGAGGGAGCATGGCCAGTACAGCTGATCCAAACTGGCCAAAGAGCTATTCCATACCATAGAATGTCGTGTCCAGTGTAGAAATTTGGGGGAGCTGGTGGGAAGGGACGGATCAGTGCTTGGGCATCACTCAGCATACAGAGAGCAACTGCATTGGGAATCACTTGGGGGCTTTTGTTCAGTTGGGTTTTTTTTACTTTAATCTATCTCTTCTTTATCTATTCCTTTTCATTACTATTTTCTATTTTATTACTATTATTGTTATTAATATATGTTGGTTTTGTTAGTGAACTGTTCTTATCTTAGTTGAGTTTCACTGGTTTTTCCTGACTCTCTCCCTATCCTACTGCCAAGGGGAGTGAGTGAATGGCTACGTGGTGCTCAGCTGCTGGCTGGGGTTAAACTACAACAATACTTTAAAGGATTGTTGTCACTGACTTACATTTTCTCATCTTGCCACCTGAACGACTGAAACATCCCCAATGCCTGTCTACACCTTTTCAAGGCAAAGGTCTTTTCCTCACACATATCTTTTCAATAACAATGCTGTAATTAGCATGAATTATTATATGAGTATCCTTATGGAAGCCAGTAATGTTCATGGCATCAGGACAGACAGCCTAGAACCAGACTCAAGACATTGCTCAAAGGGATATGCAGCTCAGCAGCCCGTGATGTTGGCCAGGCTCTCTCCCATTGGATGCCTGTCAGGATGCTGTCAGTCACATAGATGGTCTGTTCTGCCACACTCTTTCAGCAAGCACGAAATCTCACTGTACTGTTCACATCTCCAACATGAGGGGTTTCTATTACTTCAATTAAAACTCTCAGCTTAAAGTTGCATATAGAAATAAGCCATTTTCTAACTAGTGATGTAGATCACTTCCAAATGTCAGAAAGAGTCTGATAAAGACAAGCCCAGACCACAGTAGAAATGCAAAATGGATCTTTCTGAAATGTAAAATCGTTCCTGACTTTACCAGTAACCACAACAACAAAAGCACAAAGAGAAATACTGAGAGGTTACAGTATTTTTTTGCTTGCTTCAACTTTGAAGGCAGATTTTGAGCAGAATATTTTATAAGAAAACCACCTCTACAGAAGCTTCATTCCACTGAATAGCAGAAGAGCATTTTGAATAAGGTTTGCATAACCTCCTGGGCCAAGTCCTCAACACTATGGATACTCAGAACTAATTCAGCTTGTCAGAAAAAAGTCAGTACAAGAACCTTTCCCACTTTTCTTCTTTTCTTTAGAAGCTGTATACAGAAAGGGTTAGCTTCTAGATGCCAGGACATACAAGTTAAAAGGAGGATTTCAGCAAACTGATATCTTAGTATCCCTATGCCATAGTAAGGATTTCAGCATATATTACCAACAAAAAAAAGTGTTAGACTTGCACAAGGAAATAGGAAACAAGACAGTAAATCATCATCTTTACACTGACAAAGGTGAAAGAAATGTCTAGAGTGGCAACATTGCCTAAGCCAGCAACGGGTTATAAGAAGAAAGCTATTTCATGGCTGCATAAATACTTCTCTGCTGTTACTAGAAAGGAGCAGGAAGCAGTTTGTTAGTACAACTACCAGCAGAGGCATTGAGAAGGTCATGCCCGAGGAGCTCTGCCAGCATTGCTGGGTACCACTCCATCCCAGTCTCTAGGAGCTTTGACCGTTTCTAAAGCTGTTTTACCGTGAAGCTGCACACAGAAAATCACCTGCAAACTCAGTATGAGGTGGAACATGCTACAAAGTGACACAAAACTGCAAGACTGTATTGCCTGAGCAGTCACAAGTAGCTTGTGCATGATTTACTCACCTGGGCAGCTCTCACCAGGCATCATAGGAATTTTTTCCAAAGCCAGGAAGATGAAAGCAGCAGTAATGAAGAAAATAATACAGTTTAATATGGCAATATCATTGTACCTACCTGAAACATATAGCTGTGGACATGAAACAGAAGTTATGTGTTCACTTGCTCAGCAAGGGATGGCAGGATGACCTGAATTGGGGTGGGTGGATAAGCTTATCCAGTCAGTGGATAAGCAATTGGTGAGTCATGAAAACTCTTCCTCTGCGGCCCTGTGGGAACAGACATAGAGCAAAGAAAGATAAGATATTGGGGAGGGATTTCTATTGGAATTAAGAATTAAACTGAAGAAAATGAGAAGTGGTGAAAGGAGGGAACTGTGAAGCCTTTCCTTGCATCAGAATTGTTCCACAAAATATACTGGAGCAGCTCTCTTGATAATTTTGCAGTCACATTGGATCACATCAGATGAAGAACACTAAAATCATGCATGAATTTGATAAATAAAGGTAATTCTTCATCTCTCAGTGGAACCAATCAAGCCAGAGGTTCTTCCTATCAAGTTACAAATGTTACCTAAAGATCAAATTCCAACCTAACACAAGTGTTTGTCCAATCAAATACTTTTATTACCTGCACAAGAAAGTTAAACAAAGTAAGAACTTTCAAATAATACTGTCCTTAAACTTCATTCTTCTTGTGGACACATTTTAAAAGGACAAATAGAGACAGCACAGGATTTGTATGGAATATCCAAGTAGTGTCCTGGCCACTCTCCCAGTTCTCTCACTAATGCACCTTCCCTTTGCCTCACACAGGGATGGAAATAGTCCAGAATTGATTTGCTAAAGAGCATGAAACTCAGTAGATCTCACTTCCATTAAAAAAGTCTGATTTACCCAAGTGTTTCTTGTACTGTTTCCATATCTGAAAGATAACAGCTACTGAATTTGAAATGCAGGAAGGCAATACAGGCATGATGTGAAAACAGAGTTTGGAAAAGGGAATTCCTGCCCCAGGCTCCCTGGATCCTTAGCTAGTGCTGTGGGGAAGGGAGGTGGGATGGACTCTCTCTGCAGCAGGCAGTGGTGCTCTCCAGCTGGAGCTGAAGCCTCCTGACCACTTGCTGGTCTTGACTAGTGTGAATCTAAAGAGCTCGTGCACAAAGTAATATTGGGATTACACTGCACTTAGAGCAAGGCTGAGCACCCAAGTTCAGCACACTCCATTGATCTCCAACAGAAATCAACTTGCCACTTTCAAATGGCACATGGGAGTGTCACAACCTTTCCTTTGTCCAGATTTGCTACAGGGCATTGATGAAGTTGTCCACCTGAAACCGGTTGTTTCTAGGCTTATTTGCCCTTCAGAGCATCCACCTCTGTGTCTGTGCAGAACAAATATCAGTGTCTGGAGCTCTGTGCATCTCTGTTGTTTGCAGAGCGTTGCTTTATAACAAGAATTGCCAGACAGCATCAACCCAGAATTCTATATAATCCAGTCTCTGACAGTGTCTAGGCACTAACACATTTCCAAAGCAAGAATCCATAAAGTTTTTCAATACAGATACCACCCTAAATAGAGAGGAATTTATGAGGAAGCACAGCTTTGGAGAATCAAATTTTCTCTTCTTTACTGTTGTCCCAAAAGAGTCACTACAATTTTCAGATAATGACAGGAAGATGGAGTTTGAACCAGGAACACGTAGAGCTATAGGAATTGGCTTCACAGGTGAGGAAAAATAGTAGGCTCACATCTTCCCTGGGTCAATCACAGAGCTACTCAGGATACAGAGTGAGCACAGCATCACCAGAATAAAAATGATGGCTTACTATGAAAGATTAGTTTCCTGTGCCATAAATGTATGAAAGGGAAAGTGTTTTTTTCCTGACTCTCTTGTTTGCCCAGAAGACTCTTAGAAATAAGATATTTTTTACCTTAGTGAGGAACTCTTTAACTCAAACACTTTAAATACATATAAGACCAGATATTTATCTGATTATATAAACAAGCTTATCCTGTACACTTCAGTGGTTCTATATTGATCCATACTGCTGAGAATCTAGCCTATAGATTTTAAATTAGTGTTTCCCTGGCTCCAGGGTGCTTTAAATTCCTTTATCCTAATAAGCTTTTTAGAAGGGCTTGACTTCTGTACCCACCAGTCCCTTGCCCATATATAAGAAAACTGGTATTTCCATAGGAAAGTGTCACTGTTGGAAGGTGGGGTTTGTGTCTTTTTTTACTTATCTTACTTTGTTTTAAACACCTTCATCCTTTACTAATGGAAAACTTTACCAGACACTCATAGTATCAACTGCCAGATTTAGATCCCAGTTGGACAGCAACCCCTCTACAGGATTTATAGCTGGGATGGCAAGATAATATTTGAAGAGTGGAATAAATCTTAAAAATTACAAATTTCAGAGCAAAATAATGACTGTTAAAGCCAGAAATGTGGATTTCTTATTACAGATAAGATATCACTACATTATAAATTAAGATTTCACAAAAATGTAACCAGGCAGCCTGTGCTCATAAGACTTCTCCTCTAGCTCCTGCTATGAAAAGGTATGAATGTGTAATGTCAGCTCATCACACTGGTTTCAAAGAGATTAAACCCTGTAGCCCTTTACTTTTGAGTACTGGGAATAGTTAACAAGAAAGAGAAGTTTTGGAGACAGAGAGTTTGTGTACTTCAGTGAGCCAGAGCTCACCCAGTGCACTTGGTGAAATCCTGCCTCCCCTTTTCAATGTCTGACTTGAATTAAAAACATATAAAAAAATTAACTAAACAACAACAACAAAATCACAAACCAAATGTCTATCAAAACACCACAAACCGCTTGGAAAGTGTGAATTGTCTTGTAACTCACAAGCCTACATTTAAGACCACACAACTGTCACAGCAGAGGAATGACTGTACTCACCATCATTTTCAGGCAGCTTCTTTGGCAGCCAATAGCACTGAGAAAAGAAAGACAGAAACTGTCTTCAGCAAAAGCCTTTGTTCTGGCATTTCTTTAGTGATTTATCCATAATCACCTTATGGAAAAGATTTTTGTAATAAATACATTTATCCAGTTAATCCATGATAGGAAGGTGATTAAATAAGATCAGAGCCCCACTCCATGTTGGGCACTTTCTGACTTCCTCTAGTTCTGTCACACAAACTTTACATTTCCCTTCATAACAGGAGCACTCTCATCCAGCACATAAACAGGGAACCTACTTGGCCCTTTCAAATATTAGGTAGGAGTATCACTGCATAGCTCAGAGGTTAGCATTAGCATTTTATTTCTATAGTGCCATTGGATTTTACCAACGATGATATTCTGAGATTTTATTTCCCTCATAAATTCAGAGAGTCTTCTTTATTGCTGATATGGAGTTTGTGAGGATTCCTACTCTAAAAGAGCAGAAGTCAATAAAAGTAATAAATTGAAGGCACTCAGCCCATTTTTCCTTGGCCTGGCTCTACCAGTTCCCTTGAAATCCTGCTGCCACTGACAGGCACTGCTAATACCCCCCACAACAGTCAGTGGGGTAAAAAAAAAAAAGGAAGGGAAAATAAGAAGTTACCTGAGTGTGCAGAGCTCCATCCTGAATTCCAGCAGTTTACCATGTTCCTCTCACACCACCTCAGGAACTGGAGAAACACTCTGTATGTTGTTGATTGCTGCAAAGCAACTGGAGCTTAAATGAGGTTTTATCTTTAGTAAGTGTTTATTTCACTCCCCATAAAGTAAAATGCACCACAGTTTAGCAATAATGTTATTCACAGCTCTGAGTGTCACGGTGAACCCATTATTTTTATTGCTAGCTGTGCAAAAAAACCATTTCATATTTAGGTAACAGTGGTGTTATGAAATAAATAAGTGGGTAGGATGCTGCATAAAACCTAGGTGCAAAATACACATACAATTATGTGCCTAAGCAACACAGAAATACGTTAGAAGTGCTCACAGAAGTTTTATCACTGTGAGGATAATCACCTATTTGCATGTGCAATTACTCCAGTTGCATATGCAATCTCATCAATTGTCCAATTACATCAACTGTTTTTCCAATGAGCTAAAAGAAAAAAAACATCACACATTTCTCTTTGCTGTAATAAAAGTGTAATTTGCATACATGGGGAAAAAAAAGGATATCTCTTTTCTGGGATATGAAATGAAACTCCCTTGGAGTATTGTGCTTTTCTGGTTTTGAATGAAGCGTGAGACTTTCTGTGGTATTAAAAAAGGTTAGAGCTGGTTTATAGCTTGGGACTTCACAGCAATACGTTCTCTGGGGCCACTGTAATTACTGTACAGCTCCCACTGTCAGCAGAGAAATTATTTTGTATTTACAATTAAGAAGATATAGTCTTGGGGCACCAGACTTTTTAAAGCATCCTTTTTCTCTCTAATGATCATTAGGAATCACATTTATTTCATTTCTCAGAAACATGCAAATAAATGAAGAATTAGAGAATCCAATCTAGAATGGTATTTCCAGAATTACCCAACATCTGCTGTTCCTGATAGCTAAAGCAGCAGTAGGAAATCCCTTCATCTACTCATCATCAATTTAGACTTGTGAAACGTCCAGAAATAACCAGAGAGATATTGAAACGGTCCCCTGGATTTTTGGGGTGCATGTAGCATTTTCAGATCTTATTTCCTCAGTTTAGAAATGTAAAGTTTTGCTTATTTGCCTCATTGCTACCACCAAAAAAAGTGACATAACCAGAAACAGAAAATTGGCCATTGGGGGAGAAGACTTGCAGTGAAATATTTACAAGCCCCTCGTCAGATTTGCTCTCTCCATCGTTGTATTTTAGTTGTGCCACAATCCAGCCCTGCCTCTACAGTTATGCACAGGGCAAGGGATGCAGGCATGTTGGGGTGCCACTCTGGTCCTTAAAAATCCTAGTCTTTGGGGCTAAAGCCATGAACAATTTACTACTGTACAGGCAGCATGCCATCCAGGCAGATGGAAGCCACTGGGTTCAGATGTAGCCAAGAGACCATACGTATGGAACTGAATGTGGACATCCATCAAAGGGTTTCCACCAAGGGATGCTGAAATTCCTGTCTGAGTCAAGCTCCCACATCTATAGCCCAGACAGATGAGATTCTCTCTCTAATCCTATCTTGAATTCTAAATGTTAAGAGAGAAAATCATTGTTTTCTGCTTTGATGGATGAATATTCAAAGTGGAAGAAACAGAGTATGCTCTTGCATGAGCTAAACAGCATCAAAACCAAACAAGCATCCTTTCTACCTTTGCTTTCATCAGAAGCAGATGCAGGAGAAGCGTTGTATAAGGCAAGAGCTGTGTGGAGCTGTAATCTAGATATCAAACTGAAATTCCTGTTGGGCTACATTGTCCTGACAAGAAAAGTCAGGTACTCTCTGTCATTCAGACCTCTACTTAAGAAAATAAAAGACATTTCATAGGCTTTTGCACTTTTTAGAGGAATAAACAATATTAATGGAAATGGCATATAAATACTAGAAATGTTGGATCTATTTTTGCTTCAAAAGCTGACACTACAAATAGTAGAAAAGCTTATATAATTTTAAGTCCAAAATTAAACAGACATAAAGACATCACTGAGGAATAAAAGGTGGAAACACACAACTCATGAGTTTTCCATTTTCCTCTTCTTTGGAAGTGCCTCAGTGCCTGGATCAGGGCTTTCCTTTTCCTGGCCAGCCTACCCTGGGCATGGATTGCACAGCATCTTTGTTCACCATCACCTTTAACACAATATTACCTTTCACTTTTGTTAGTTTCAGATGTATTTTTCCACTTCTGCTCATCTTCCAAATCTGGCCCCTCTATAACAACATGTATTGAAATTAAACTGGAGGCAACAGAGCACATAGAGTTGATACCAAAGCTCGGTTGGTTTGCAGTACAAAACCTCTTCCCTCCCCCAGCAGATATGTACATGAGCCCTGGTTTAGGGGCACTATATCTTCAAACCATAAGTTAGAGCTTGGGAGAAAGTTTTCAGCTAGAGGAAAGTGTTTTCTTGTTGAAGACTAACTTTCCTCTCACCATGAGGTAATTAGAAGTGACATGAGCCACCAACGCCAGCCTCCTATCAGGAAAACTGGAGCTCTTGATCGCCACACGCTTCAACTGAGTTATGGCTCTGGAGTTCACAAGTACTTTAAGGTCATTTTTGCACTGCAGCTGTAATAGAAAGGTTTCAAAAGAACAGTTTGTTAATGGAGAGACTCTTCTTGTGCCCTCTTCAGACAGCGAGGATGGTGCTTCAGGCGGCAGCGCTGTCTGCTGCGACGTGTGTGGGCTTTTTGTGAAGGGGCTCAGAGGTGCAGGCTCTTGTGTTCCCTTAGGAACACGACAAAAAAATCAACACAGGAGAGTTAATGACAGTGAATCTTCTTACTTGGTCTGTCAAAGGTCCCATGGAGCAAAAATCAGCTCATATACAACAAAATGTGCCTTGGTTGTGGGGTTGTTTTG
>NW_026908472.1:0-29773 GCF_028858725.1 Colius striatus
TTCTCCATCCCTGCACATCTCACTCTGACACTGGTGGGAGATCTCCCTTCTCAGGGGTGATGCAGCTCTAGGGGCCAGGTCCTACTGCAGCACCTACTGGTAGCCCTCTGGGCCGGATGCTGCCCAGAGATGTGGCTCAGATGGGGCCATCATCACTTGCCCACATCCCCTGGCCACCATGTTACCTTTGCCAACATCCACCATGAAGCATATCTCATCCAGAAGGTTCCTGATCATCTGTGGGACCATGGGGGTGAGGTGAAGGAGGCCAGGCTGCAGCTGCCTGTCCCATACCAGGGCCTGGACCCTTGTCCCACTACAGTGAGGGGCACCTGTAGGGGCTGAGGTTGAGGACCCCAAGGGGCTGGGATGGTTGCAGGGTCTGACACCACCCAGATGTCTCCCCTGGTCCTTACGAGGATGTCGCTGACAAGGATGTGGATGCCAGAAGATCCCTACAGGATCTGTCCTGCAGGCAACCCCAGCAGCTCGGCCAGCTTCCCAGCCAGCTCGTCCACCGTCAGTTCCTCCAGATGTAGCTCCTGGTACAGTCCTGGAACACAATGGGGGATGGGGTGATGAGCACAGATGCTCCACCTCCACACTGCATGCACCCACCTACCTACTGGAGCACCCGTCCTCTGTGCCCTTGGCCGCACTGTCAGGCTCCCACGACACGTAGAGGGTCAGTCGGGGCCATGGGCACCTGCGGAGAGGGGGAGGGTGGGGGCACAGGACCTGGACAGGCACTGCGGAGGCTCCTGGGGGTCCCTGGAAAGACATTGGAGCCCACCTGCCTGTCAGTGTGTGGCAGAGGCAGATGCCATCAGGGGCTCCACAGATCTGGATCAGGTCCCTGTGGGAGAGCTTCAGCAGATCAGCGCCTGCAGACAGTTAGGGGGGGCAGGGGGGGTGGCAGCCACAGGGATTGCCTCTGTCCCCCACCCCAAACTCAGCACTGCTCACAGCCTCACCCATGAAGTTGGCAAAGATGTGGGAGTAGGCAGAGCAGCAGCGATTGTGCAGCCACTGCTGCGTCTCCAGGGGGGATGCACAGGGGCTCAGCGCCTGCGGCAGCGGGAGCAGGGCCTCAGCTGGGGCATGATCTGAGTGGGCATGTTCTTGGCCCAGACAGCCTCTCCTGGGGGGCTACAGGGTTGCTGGAGTCTGTGCTGATGGCACCCTCACCTCGCCAGAATTCTCCGTGGGGCTCTCGGCAGCACAGGCGGGTGACGCAGCCTCTGTGGGGAGTGGGGGATGGGACTGAGGGACCCCAGCAGTGGGTGGGAGTCCAGAGGGGTCCCCCACTTACCTGTCAGGGCTCAGCAGCTTGAAGGAGGGAGGAGATGGCAGCCCCGGAGTGCCTGGGGGAGTATGGGGAGCATCCAGCACATCCAGCCATGGGACACACTGAGGATGGAGGGAGGGGGGTCAGGGGATGCAAGGTCCTGGAGGCCACCCGGCCCACAGGGGAGAGGGCCAGGGCTGAGTTGCACCCTCGACCAGGATGGTGTTCTCGTAGGACGGCTGGAATTTCCTTTCAGGCACCTGCTGCTTCTCTACCTTCTCTCAGTCTGTCTTCTGCTTCCCGTGGCTCCCTTAGGCTGTGCCAGGGGCAGTGAGGGTGGCCCAGGGACCGCTGCCATGGCAGCCAATGGGGATCCCAGGCCCTCACATTGTCAAGGCAGTTGGCAGAAGTGGAGGTGCTCAGGGGGGTCTCCCTTGCCCCCTGCCCCGAAGGATGTGGAAGGGAACACCTTTCTCCCCTCCATTCTTCTGCAGCATGAACTTGATGCTGATGCAGTGAACCCCAGCCCCTCTCAGCCCCACCCCCCCAGCCCCCTCAGCCCCTCTCCAAGCCTGGCTCCCACCTGCATGCAGACATCCACCTTGATGGGTCCCAGAGGAACTCCACTGTGTTGAGCAGCGTTGGGGTGGATTTGGGGATTGCCAGACAGCAGGATGTCTGTGGGTGGGGGGAGCACAGCACCCGCAGCCCCCCAGCAGCCCCCCACTCCGGACCCTGCCCGCCACTGGCACTGACCGATGTTGAGAATGCAGTCACTCCACCATCACTCCTCCAGCTGCTGCTGCTCCAAGTACCGCAGCTGCCAGAAAACCATCCGCACCAGGCTCTAGCACACAGGATCAGGCCCGGGCCACCAGCCATGGCTGTGGTCTGAGCCCATGGCCACGGACCCACGGAGAGACAGGGCTGCACTGGGGCTAGACCAGCACTTGAGGTGAGCTGGACTGGGGCTGCACTGGGGCTGAGCTGGGGACTGGACTGGGGACTGAGATGAGGCTGAGATGGGGTTGGACTGGGAATGAAGTGGAGCTGAACTGGGGCTAAAATGGAATTGAGCTGGGGCTGAACTGGGATTTAAGGTCCGAGCTGCTCCCCATGGCTTTGCCCCAAGATTTGGGGGTCTCCACTCCCCTCACCTTGAGTATCCTCTGTCCTTCCACGCCAGGCACCATCTGGGGGTTTCCCATCATCCGGGTCTCATACGACTGCCCTGTGCGGGGGGGGGAATGGGAGGGCAAAAATGAGTGCTGAGCACCATGGGAATGGGGAGTCTCACCTCCTCACGGGGTGCCCAATGCCCCCTAGCTCACCCTGGTTGAGGTAGGTGAGGGTCTCCTTGTGGTAGTGGAGGCAGGAGATGTGGGGGCACAGAGGATGTACTGTAAGGGGAGGCAGGAGGGCCTGCGAGGTGGAGATGCCATTGAGTTCCTCCTGCTTCATGTAGGGCAGTCCGGAGGGGGGGGGGCCCTGTGGGAAACAACCCACTCCCGGAGGGGAGACACTCAGCCGTGCCTCAGTTTCCCCAAGTGCTAGGGATAATTTAGGGTTAGGAGCAGGGGGAAGGAGGTATTTACCTGAGCACACCCAGAGCTGGAGATGGGGTACCCCAGGACTGAACCAGTAGTGGTCAGGTTGGCTGTGCCAGAAGAACATGGTGGGGGTTGTCCGGGGGGGAGGGGGAACGACACATCAGGTGACATCAGGGACAGATTGATGTGTGTGTCCCCTTTTATAAACACGGGGAGGGGAGAGGGAGAACGGCGTTGAGTCCAGTTCAGGGAGGGGAGTTGACGGTAAATAGTGGGAAGGGTGGTGTGTGTGTGTGTGTCCCCGTGTTTGTTGTTAATACAAAGTGGTGGGGGGACATGAGGGGAGGGGGGGAAAGGACACACGGGGCTGTTCACGGAGTCTCTCCGGCCGTCGAGGTCGGATCGGGGTGGCTGGTGACCACCCCGGGGTGGGCAAACGCCACGGTCCATCCAGTGAACAGCCCCGCGTGTCCCGCCCCCCCCTCAATCCCCTTGTCCCAGCCCAGCCAAGGACATCTATCCTGCCCACTCGCCTTGTGTCCCCCCCCCCCCAAAAAATCCGTTCCAGTGCGCCCTGTCCAAGGCTAGAAGCCAAGCTCGCCCTGTGCCAGCCCCGCGGCCCCCACTGCATTTTAATTCCCTCTCGTTTCACACAGGTTTGGTTCCTTTGGGGGAGGAAGAGGAGGATTTACTCCGGTAGGGCGCTGAGGAACCCCCCCTGGGTGTCACTGCGGGGGGAAGTAAAGGCTGTTAGTGTGAGGTGACAGGGTGACATATGAGTGCTGCCCTCGGGAGGGGAAAATGGAGTGTCAAAGGGGGGTGTCCGTGGATGTTGCTCCCCTCCCAGGGTGAAAATGGTGGTGGGGAGGGTGTTTATGGATGCTGCCCCTCCTCAGGAGGGAATGGGAGCGGCGTGGGCGCTCACCCCATTCAGGGATATCGGGGGAGTGGCGGAATGAGTGCTGCAGGGGATGATGTCCCTGGGTACTGTCCCATAAGTATCAAGGGGAGGGGGAATGTGTCCCTGGGTGCTGACCCTGCCAATAGCTGTCACTATGGGGATGCCCCCTGTAGTGGGTCTGGGATGGTAGTGATTTTCCACAGCAGCTCTTGCAGTGCTGTGCTTACTGTTGATATCAATATTATGACTACTGCTCACACAGCATCAGGGCTGTCCCTCCAGCATTCCTTCCCCCACCTTCACCAATAGCTGTGGGTGGGCATGATCTTGGGAGGGACCCATGGCCAGGACAGTTGCCCCAGGCTGACCAAGGAGATATTCCATACCATATGACGTCAGCTCAGTAATATAAACTGGGGGAGAGGAGCAGGAAGGGGAGGCAAGATTCATTTCTGGCCTTCCAAAAGCAACCGCTACGCGTACTGAAGCCCTGCTTCTCGGGAGGTGGCCGGACATCGCTGCTGATGGGAAGCAGAGAGTAACAGCTTTATCTGCTTTTGCTTTGCTTCCCGCGCGCGCGGCTTTGCTGTTTCTTTATTAAACTGCTTTTATCTCAACCCACGAGACTCCCATCTTATTTTTTCTCCCCTTCCCTGGCTTGCTGAGGAGGTGGGGGATAGAGCAGTGTGGTGGGCACCTGGCATCCAGCCTGATAATGGGGAGGACAAGCCCCGCCCCATGTCAGCTGACAGCCAATGAGCAGCCAAAGATTAGCATATCTCTCTATATCCCCCCCTCCCTCCCCTCCCTCCCTCCCCTCCCTCCCTCCCTCTCTCTCTCTCTCTCTCTCTCTCTCTCTCTCTCTCTCTCTCTCTCTCTCTCTCTCTCTCTCTCCTCTCTCTCTCTCTCTCTCTCTCTCTCTCTCTCTCTCTCTCTCTCCTCTCCCTCCTCTCTCTCTCTCTCTCCCTCTCCTCCCCTCCCTCCCTCCCTCCCTCCCTCCCTCCCTCCCTCCTCTCTCTCTCTCTCTCTCTCTCTCTCTCTCTCCCTCTCTCCCTCCCTCCCTCTCTCTTCCTCCCACGATGAGGAGGTGTCGGCGGTAGCTTGAGCGTGGCATTATCGTGACCGAGTCGCGGCGCTGTCGAGACAGCGGGGAGGGGGTGAGGGAGGAGGGGGGGGGCGTGGCGGGAGCATGACGGAGCCGCCCGGGCTGAAAGGAGTCGGCGGGGACCTCCGAGACCCCCGCCGCCGTCCCCGGCGCCGAGCACGGCAGCAAGGTACAGCTGGGGGGGGGGGGGGTGCGAGTGTGCAACGGGAGGGACGTGAGTGTGCACGGGGGGGGATGAATGTGCACCCTGTCTCCAGCTCTGGGATGTCGCTGGGGGAGGAGGGTTCAGCCCTGGAGCTACCCCAGCCCCCCTCGCCGGCCTCGCTGCCCTGGATTCCCGGTCAGGCTGGGGTGATGCAGCAGGGGAGGGGGCACTGGGAGGGGTCTCTGCCACCCCCGGGGGGGTTTCTACCACCCCTCAGGGGTTCCCCTGGTCCCCTCCCGGGGTTCCTGACAGTCGGAGGCGTCCCTGACAGCCCAGAAGGGTCCACTCCAGCCCCTCTCGAGGTCCCTGTCAATGACCTCGGCAGATGCAGCGGCTTGAAGCGGTCCCTGTCCCTCCGGACGCTGCTGTGGAGCAAGAGCGTGGCGAGCCTCTTCCCGTGGGCGGAGGCGGGGTGTGCAGGGCCCCGTTTCCCCCACAGACACACGGCTTCCAGCAGTACGTCTTCAAGAAGCATTGTCCCTGCGAGCTGTGCCGGCAGCTCATCGCAGGTGGGGGCTGCGGAGGGGTCCCCGGGGGCGAAGGGGGGGAAGGAGCTTCCCATGACAACTCCCCCCCGCTGCCTGCAGGGCCTGCGGTGCAAGGCCGGCGTGCATCTCTGGTGCTTGGAGGGGATTTCGCACCAGCAGTGCCCCGGAAAGACGGTACGTGCTGCGAGGAGGGAGACACAACACACACAGAGCCCTGCCAGCCCGCCCCCCAAACCCCTCGACACAGCCCTGACCCCTGGGGAGCTGCAGGCACCGGGATGTGCATGCCCACGGGCAGGTAGTGAACAGAGATGTCAGTGCATATGTAAGGACCGCCCCCTCCCCGCACACGGGGATCCCCGGCCCCAGGAGTGCACACAGCCCCAGCAACCTCCCAGCACCCCAGCTCTGCCTCCTCCCGGGGTGGTCTGGGTGCCCCTTTTTTCCCCAAACTCCCTGTTTTTCCCCCAGGCCACTGTTTTCTGACACAAATTCAGCTCCTCCCTCCTGCTGCCAGAGTCCTTCCCAGCCCCAGCTGCACTGCAGAGCCAGGGGTGCACCCGCCGTGGGGTGCAGACTGAGCTGGAGGGGCCCTGACACCCCCCTGTGTCCCCCCTACAGACCCTGACAAGAGTGTGGACTCGGTGTACGAGGCACTACAGTTCAGCACCTCCCTGGCACACGGCACCAGCCCCACAAAGCTGACCACTGGCATCCAGGTACTCCCCAGGACTGCAAAGAGTTGGGGGGCGCTGTGGTGGGAACATCCTCCCCAAGCCCTCCCTCTGCTCTAGGGTGAGACAGCAGCAGCTAGGAGAGTGAGGACACCCTGAGCAGCACGGGGAGCCTAAGTGATGGCAGTAAGGGGGTGGCTTTAGGGGGAAGGAGGGGACAGGGGGGCAGTGAAGTGGCACTGCAGTGAGTGGAGAGGGGGCTCAGTGGGGTGGGGGACACTGGACCCACACAGGCAGTGGAGGAGGAGGGAGAGTGACACATCCTCCTGGCTGCCCCATGTCTCCTCCCACCAGGCCTGGTGAGGGTGACACTGGTGGATGACTCCAACAAGGACTGATGGAAGGTCAGAGGGGTCTGGGAGAGGAGGGATCCACGCCGGGGTGGCCAGGAGCCCACGGGCCAGTGACCGCACAGCAGTGGCCTCGTGGCTTGCTGGAGCAGGGGCAGGGTCTCAGCCGCCCCCCAGCCATGCCGGGTGGGTGACCGCTTGGGCTTCTTCTCTGCCAACTTCGTGCAGCGCGTCCACCCCGGTGAGAGCATGTGGAGGAGCTGTCAGGCCATGCCGGGCAACAGGGAGCAGGGGCGGATCAGCCTCCGCCTGAACCAGGTACGGGCCGGAAGAGGGGACCCATCGCGTCCTGCCCCTCTGTCTGTTGGTCCAGGGCGTGGGCAAGACCTAGGGCCTTATCCAGGTGACCAGAAGGAGGAAGTGAGGCTGGTCCCCACCGAAGCACTGACCGAGATCTGAGGGGCAGTGCCGTGTGTCCCTCCCTAGCCCCTATCCCCGTGTCTCCACCTCTGGGAACCCCAGCCACGTGATACTTGGGTTATTTGACCCCCCTCCCCCAGCCTGAGCTGTCACAAGGCAGGGGGCAGAGGGGTACTCACGGATGGGATGGCTGCTCCCACCCCTCCCACAGCAGGTAGCACACAGTGGTGGGCATGCAGAGCCCCCTGTGTACACACCAAAGCCAGAGCTGTACCCACCTGTACCTGTTTGCCCACACAAGCAATAACCCCCTAGCGCCATGCCCAGGACCTCCCCAGCTCCACTATTAACCACCACCACAGTGCCACCAGGTCATTTCTCTGCTCTTTCAATGCACGGGGGCACATGCAGTTTGTGTCCCCTCCTGCTTATCTCAGTCCCGTCTCTGTGGAGTGGCACATGCCCCTTGCCATGGGCACTGGGCCTGGTTTTCCTAGGCCATGTGAGACAGCAGCAGTGTGGTCAAGGCCAGAGTGGGTGCGGGGGGGAAGGAATATCAGGGTGTTCGGGTAACATGTAGGGCCCTGGGGTGCAGACACACAATGTGTGGGCATAGCAGGCAACCAGCCCTGTACACAGGCAGTCCCACAACCTGTGTGATGAGGTGGGTCTCAGATGCATTTCCTGTGAGTGGGGAAATCCCCCTTCTCAGCTTATAAAGCCCCAAGGCTGGTGCTGGGTTGGGGCTGCCCTTGGGGTGGGGATGGCAATGCCCACTGTTGTGGGGTGGGGTAAGAAGCCCATAAGCCCATTGATTGCCCTCATGTCAGCTCCTTCCCTGCCAGAATTGTCTCAAGTTCCCCCCTGGGCTGGGGGTTTTAGGTACTGAAGAGGTCAAGGGCCTCAAAGTGACAAAGTGGGCCCCAGACCCAGTTTTGCACTCCCTCATCCCAAAGCTGAGCAGGGTAGCCCCTTGCTTGGGGAGGGGGGGCTGAAGGCAGCCACAGCAGAGGGGCAGCTGACAGGAATTATGCTCTGCCTTTGGCAGCAGCCCTAGGGCTGCCCAGGGCAGAACAAACCTGGTGTGGGCCGCACCACTGTGGGCTAGAGCTTGCCCACAGGCCAGGAACCACCTGCCTAATTTGCCTGCTTCCCAACAAGACCCAGCCTCAGTGCTTCCCTTGCCCTTTCAGAACTCCCCAGAGAGCAGGCACATACCAGTAGTCCCAGACATATTTTACTGAGCAACCACAGATGGAAAACAGGATGTACAGAAGACAGTTTACTTCTTGGTCTCCTCCTCCTTGGAGAGAGTCTTTATGATCTCCTCCTTCTTGGCTTGCAGCCGTTCCTCACGGCGCTTCCGAGCCTCCTTGGTCTTGGACCTGCGAGCTTCAGCCTGATCACTGAAAGCAGGGGTCAACGTATGGGGATGAGCCCCAACAGCCTCCAGAGAGCAACCACCCACCCCAGGTCACACCTCTGCAGGGTTAAACTGAAGATATTGTTTTATTGGATGTTTCTTGTGGGGTTGGTTTGTTTGTTTGTTTTAAAACAAAACAACACAGGATTTTGAAATCCCTTGGTTCTTGTGCCTCCTCATCTCCCCGTCAGTCATTTATCATCAGAGGGGCTGATCAATAATTTACCTGTTTCCAGCTCAGGCAGAATGCCATGCCCAGAGCTCAGCCAGGACAATGTATTTCAGCAACATGCCCAAGGGAGCCAAGGGCATCCTGGCTTGTATCAGAAATGGTGTGACCAGCAGGCCCAAGGCAGTGAGTATCCTCCTATACTGGGGTGCTGGTGAGGCTGCAGCTCAAGGGCTGTGTTCAGTGTTGGGCCCCTCACTGCCAGAGGGACACTGAGGGGCTGGAGTGTGGCCAGAGCCGGGCAGTGGAGCTGGATAAGGGGCTGGAGCACAAGTCTGATGGGGAGCAGCTGAGGGAATGGGAGTGTTCAGCCTGGAGAAGAGGAGGCTGAGGGGAGACAGGAGCACTCTGCAACTCCCTGACAGAAGGCTGTGGTGAGGTGTGGATTGGTCCCTTGTCCCAAGTAACAGGACAAGAGGAAACAGCCTAAAGTTGCCCCAGGGGAGGTTTAGATTGGAGCTGAGGAAGAACTTTTTCCCTGAGAGAGTTGTCAACCCCTGTTCCCAGGCTGCCCAGGGAGGTGGGGGAGTCCCCATCCCTGGAGCTATTGCAGAGCTGAGGTGCTGAGGGCCATGGGTTAGTGGTGGGCTGGGCACTGTGAGGGCAGGGGATGGACTCCACGAGCTTAAAGGGTTTTTCCGACCAAATGATTCTGTGATTTTTCTGCCTCACACCAGCCCTACCCAGTTTTGATATTTTCTCTCCCCAGTGCAGAGCCACCACCACCAGCCAGCTGCTGGAACAACCCGCCTGCAGAGTTTCCTACAGAGAATCCACAATCCAGAGCTTTAAAGCCAGGCAGCACTTACGCCAAGAGCTTCTTGCGAGCCTTATCTGCCTTCAGCTTGTGGATGTGCTCCATCAGGATCCGCTTGTTCTTGAAGACGTTCCCCTTGACCTTCAGGTACAAGCTGTGATACCTAATGGAGCAGAACAGGCTGTAAACACGAGGCTGCCTAGGGTGACTGACACACTGTGGAGTCCCAAGGCCTCCTGCAGCCCTCCTGGCACAGAACAGAGGCGTGGGGAGGCTCTCTGAGGGTTTGTCTGGAGAACTGGATGACCCCGGAACAGATTTGGGATGCCAACATTCCCCAGATTTATTTTCATCCCAGAAGCTGCATGCAGCAAGGAGAGTGCAGACAAGCAGCCCAAAGGTGGACTGGGCAGAGTGGGCTTACATATGGCGGTCGATCTTCTTGGACTCCCTGTATCTGCGGAGCAGCCGCCGCAGGATCCGCATCCTCCTCATCCAGGTCACCTTCTCAGGCATACGGGCGTTGGCCGTGCCCTTTCTCTTACCTAAAGAGGGACAATGAGGTGAGGGCAAGGCCAAATTTCTCAAACTTGAACACCACCTTTTTACTGATCAAGTCCCCAAATGGTGGAGATTGGAAGGGCCCTCCAGAGCTCCTCCAGCCCAACTCCCTACTAAAGCAGGCTCCCCTCAATCAGGGGGCACAGGAATGTGTCCAGGTGGGTTTGGAAACCTTCTGAGAAGGAGCCTCCACACCCTCCCTGGGCAGCTTGTGCCAGGGTCCCTCATCTCAGCACCAAACAAGTTTGCCCTTGTATTTAAGTGGAACTTTGTGTGTTCCAGTTTGTGCCCGTTACCCCTTGTCCTGTCACTGGCCGCCACAGAACAACCACTGGCCCCATCCTCCTGACATCCACCCTTTAAGTACTTGTGTTAACAGGGTCCCCCCTCAACCTTCTCCAGACTAAACAGCCCCAGGTCCCACAGCCTTTCCTCATAAGGAAGATGCTCCAGTCCACTGATCATCTTGGTGGCCCTGTGCTGGACTCCAGCAGTTCTCTGTCCCTCTTGAGCTGAGGAGCCCAGAACTGGACACAGTACTCCAGATGAGGCCTCACTAGGGCAGAGTAGAGGGGGAGAAGAACCTCCCTCGACCTGCTGGCCACACTCTTCTTGATGCATCCCAAGATGCCATTGGCCTTCTTGGCCACAAGGGCACGTTGCTGGCTCACGGTTAGTTTATCAACCAGCACTCCCAAGTCTCTCTCTGCAGAGCTGCTCTCCAGCAGTTCAACCCCCAGCCTGTACTGGTGCATGGGGTTGTTCCTCCCCAGGTGCAGGACTCTGCACTTGTTCTTGGTGAACCTCATGAGGTTCCTCTCTGCCCAACTCTCAGCTTGTCCAGACCTCACTGGAAATTGTTCTCTTTACTTCAAGGACAGGACTGACATACAAACTGCCTTTTTAGGCCCTGCCATAAGACTCCTGGAGATCAATCTAAACTTGTAGGTTGCCCATGAGCCACAGAAGAGCTGTTTGTGGAGGGATCACTTACCAATGCCCATGTGCCTGCCCTTTCGGCGGGCCAAGGTGTTCTTCCTGCATCGTGCACGGGAGTGAACAGTCACAGGTTTGCGGATGATCAGACCATCTTTAATCAACTTCCTGATCTGCTGACCTGTGGGAAGAAATTCCACGTTCAACATCTTCAAAAACTCTTTTGAGTTCAACAACTCTGCAAGAGCAAACTCCCATCTGGCTTGTACAAAAAGGACCCGACCCTCTCCCAAACCCTTCATGCTGAGAGAGTGTCTCCTTTCCTTTCCCCTCCCATTTCTCCCTCATTTTCTCCGAGGGTCCCCACAAACTGAACCCGCTACTGAGAACTTGCCAGGCACATCAGTACATCCAGAACCTTATTTCCACTCTAAAGTGCAAAAAGGGTAGCTCAACGCCAAAATTTTACCTAAGGCAGCCTCATTGCTACCGAGTTTAGTCGAAAAGCCTCTCCCCATACCCCTCAACGCATCCCTGTCCCTTGGGGCTCTGTCTGTAGAAGCCGATAACTCACGGGAGTTGGCATTGGCAATTTCATTGGTCTCGTTGGGATCCAGCCAAACCTTCTTTTTGCCGCAGCGCAGGACGCTGGAGGCCAGCCTCTTCTGCAGCCGGAGCATACTGCGGAGAAACCCCCACCCCACAGCTCAGTGCCCTGCCCGCTCCCGCACGGTGACTGGGCGGCGGCTGGAGGCTCGGGCCAGCTCCCACCGCGTCTGCAAGGCATAAGATAAGGAAGGGCGAGCAGCCAAAGGCCCAGCTTAGGCCTCCCTTCAGCCGCCATTGTGGCCCAACCGCCATCTTCTCCCCTCAACTGGTAGGCCACAGCCGCCTCGCAGGACCCAGGGCAGCCTCACAAGAGTCATCCCCCCACTAACGCAGATGGGAACCTTCCCCCTATCATTAAGACTCCCTCGCCGGGCACCCCCGCTCACTAAGAGCAGACCCAGGCTCAAAGACACGACAAAACATAACCCCTCACCTCATGGCGGCGACCGGACTGAGAGGAAAAGGCAGCGGGTCCAGCCGCACCCACCGCCAGTGCCGTGGGGGGGAGGGGGGCGGCGCGTACCACTCCGCTCCCTCCCCGCTCCGTCCCCGCGGCTTCAGGGCGGCTCGAACTGCGGCTCGAAAAGAGCCGGGATGCTATTGCAAGTGAGGAAGGAGGGGTAGGAAGCCGCGATCCACGCAGGACGTGGGGATAAAGACGAGGTTCACTCTTGGCTTTCCCCCCTTCCCCCGCCGCGGGGTGGTACAGCCCACGGCTGCTGCGGCGGAGGGGCAGAGTCGGGCGGCTCGGCGCATGCGCGGTGGAGGTGCGGGGGAACTGGGAGGGAATAGGGAGGTTTGGAGTAAAATGGGGTGAACTGGGCCGGGGGGCGTTTAGGTGGGTTGAGAGGTCAGGAAATATCCCCTCCCCTCGCGGCGAGGCCTGCGGGAGGTTGTCTGTAAGGTTCCGTGTTGGACCTGAGGAACCCCGGGTTGTCCCTCCTCACTCCCTGCTGCCCTGGCAGCTGCAGCTTGGGAAGTTTCATGTTTAGGAACTGCTTTCCATAGCAAGAAATGGGCTCTCCGTTTCCCCAGTGTAGGTCTGTGGTTGTTTCTGGTTTCCCATTGACTTGCGGAATCAAACTCTATAACTCAAAGAGTTATAAAGAAGGTATGTTTATTCGGCGCCGGGCGCACGGGGGATCGCTCCACCACAAACGTGCGCACCCGACTCGGCAACTTGCTTGGCTTATATTTGTTACAAAGTTACAAAATCATATAATGAGATTGTCCGCCTAGACAAAGACACAACCTGTCCCGATTTTCACATGTAAATTAGGTCTTTTCTTCCTTTTATTTGCGTGATGTCTCCCGGTGATGGCTGGTGATGGTCTTTGGGGCCTTGGGAGATAAAGGCTGATAAGTCCTGAGGCTTCCTCACCCCTGATCTTCAGATATCACTTGTCCCCTCGCAGAACCGGTTTCTGTCCTCAAGGAAGTTGGAGGACCCCGGAGGTATTGTGTGAGGAGATAAGCGTGACCTTTTACAGCTTGTGTGAATTTTGTCCTGTCTGAGAAATAAGCTTTATACTATTGCGATAAGTTAGTATAACGTTTATTAGCACATGTTAGTATAAAGCTCTACATCAATCCCCCCTTTTTCTATAAAATTAGTAAATTCTTTTACTATTGATACAGTGATTCCTTATTAAGGATTTTACTAAAGTACTTATTTGAATCAGGCTTGTCTTAGCTGGTGTTCTTTCCACTTAAGAGCATGCATCTCCGGTGCTGACAACAAAAGAAACATCTGATACAGATGACAAATAGCACAATGATAACAATTATCAGACTTATTACCACAAAAGTTCTTTCAACCCAGCCAAGTTAGGTAACCATGAAGTTAATTTACTTCATAACTCTTGTCACTTCTCACGCTTTTGCTGTTCTTGTGGGAAATGCCTTTGGCCAACCTGAAAAGGTGTCAGTTAGCACTAACAGGTCCCTTCTCTCTGCCAATTTGACCTATCTCTGGTTTAGGAACGTTCTTTGGATTAGTTTGGAGGCAAAGATCACATTGGCTAGTTACTTGTTTTACAGTACTATATAAATTCCTGGCTATAATTTGCCTGATTAGATGTCTGTGCAGAGCCTCTGCCTCCCCAGTGTTCCTTTTTGTTCTTCGCTCACTAAAGACCATACTAATTTTCCTTGTGGGGTAACAGCCCACAATCCTTCCTCATTATATGTGCCCTCTAGATCTGTGATCAATTTCTTATCCTTTTTAGTATAATTAGGCTTACCTTCCAGGGAGATTTGTCCATCTGGAATCAAGGCTCCCTTAAACCTTACCTCTCCTTTTGCAGCCTGTTTTGCCTCTCTGTCCGCCAGCTCATTTCCTCTTTCCAACTCCGAGCTTACTTTTTGGTGCGCCCTCATGCATAATAGCCACTTTCTCAGGGAGTTGTATGGCATCAAGTCCATCTGTAAACCAGCTTTCCATATTGTCCGGAGGGGTCTCCTTCAGGTCCAGGTGACTTGAATATACTGCTTCGGTGGTCTCTAAGCAATCGTGCTGCACTGATTCTCCTGAGTTTCTGCTAAGAAATGAAGCTGGACTGATAATGTTAGTGACCACAATTTCCACATCATCCTGTTCCACTATTATGGCTTGATATTTTAGGAATCTTTTAGGGAGAGAGAGAGAGCAAGTGTCACCCTTTTGCTTCTAAAACTGCCGATACCGTGTGAGACACCAGCACTGTCGTCTTCCAGCCCAGAGTAAATTTCTGGGCTTCTTGAATGTTTATTACAATGGCTGCAACTGCCCCAAACATTCAGGCCAGCCTTTTGCTGCTGCATCCAGCTGTTTGGAAAAATAAGCAACTGCCCAACGATATGGGCCCAAATCCTGGGCTTTCGTGTGAGAAGAAAAAAATGGTTTACTCACATCTGGAAGTCCTAAGGCTGGGGCAGACATCAGAGCCTTCTTTAGCTGATTAAAGGTCCGTACAGCTTCTTTAGTCCATTGTAGAGATTTTTGCTCGTCCAGGTTAGACAGGCATCCTTTGTTTTGGTAGCGATCAATATATCATCCACATACTGCAGGAGTTTCCCTTCTTCAGATGGGGCTTCCCATGATTCGAGATCTTTGGCTAGCTGGTTGCCAAATATGGTGGGACTATTTTTGAATCCTTGAGGCAGCACCGTCCAAGTAAGCTGAGTTTTACGCCCACTTTTAGGGCTTTCCCATTCGAACGCAAATACTTTCTCGCTGGCTTCATGGAGAGGGAGGCAAAAGAAGGCATCCTTTAAATCTAAAACAGTAAACCAAGTTAAGTCAGGTGTTAGCATAGTTAACAGGGTGTAAAAGTTTGCTACCTCGGGGTAGAGGTCCTCAGTTATTCTATTGACTGTCCGCAAACCTTGGACTATCCGATAAGACCCATGCAGCTTGCGGACTGGTAATATGGGAGTGTTAAAGCTGGACTCACACTCTCTTAAAAGTCCTAACTGTAAGAATTTTTCTATTATTGGTTTAATTCCCTCCCTGTCCTCCCTCCTCAAGGGATACTGTTTAGTCCTTACCGGCTGTTGTCCTTTAAGTTTTACCTCCACTGGTTGGGCATTCTTTGCCCTTCTGGGTACATCTGTGGCCCATACTCCTGGATGTACTTGGTTCATGATGTCTTCGTTAATGTTTCCTTCTGTATCGATATCAGTTAGTAACAGGCTCATAATTTGTATATAATTTTGATCATTCACCTCCAAGCTAATGTGATCATTTTCAAATTTAATCGTGGCTTGCAACTGCTCCAGTAAATCTCTTCCCAAAAGGGCTTTTGGGGCATTGGGCATATACAAAAACCTGTGAATTTTACTTGCTTTCCCCAATTTGTACTTTAAGGACTCAAAAGTATGACTTTTCACATTGACCAGTGGCTCCCATCACCATAACATAATCATTACTTTGCGGTAACAGTTTAAGGCCAAAACATTTAAGACCGAAAATGTCGCCCCTGTATCTATTAGAAATTCTACTTGTTTTTCATTTTTCCCCAGCTTTAGTGTAACCAGCGGATTCATAGCAAGTCTTATTCTATCTAGAAATTCTGAAGGGGTTTCAGAAGGGCCTTGTCTTATGGCATATAACATTGACCAATTTTCCAACCCATATTTTATCCACTGTTGATATTGTTGCAACTGCTGATAATCGTCATGATCATTTGGATCCCACCCTGGGTCTGTCAAAGGTATACGCTGATCAACTGTCTGTCCCACCAGTGTCCCTCCTGTAATTTGTGCCTGTACTTGTGTTTTTGCAGTTTTCAGTACCAACAGCCTTTCTGTTTCGGTTAGTGCATCCAACATAGCATCTATGTCTCCCCAGTCTCGATCTAAAGTTTTAAGAATCATATCAAACCTTTTAGCAATGCCTATAGGGTCCTCTCGGTAATCTCTTACTGTTTCCTTTCAAGAATCTAAGTCATTAGTGGTAAAGGGAACCTTTATTTTTGCAGGCCCCATTGGGCTCATCGCCTGTCTCAGCGGAGCTTGAATTATTGGACCCACTTTACTCCGAGTCCTTGATGTAATGGGGCTGAAACCAGGGTCCTGTGGCTCATTTTTCACTGTTCCTTTGTCTGGTATCGGTGGTGTTTCCATATTTATAGCCCTATCAGATCCTACAGAAGGGCTAGGACCCATCCCAGGGCCAGGTAAAGTTCGTGTGTCATTCATATTTATATTCACTGTGGGGAGAGGGCCCTGACTGCCAGTAGGCATGCCCATATGCCCTGTCCCTTGAGGACCCATCCCAGGGCCAGGTAAAGTTCCTGTGTCATTCATATTTATATTCATTGTGGGGAGAGGGCCCTGACTGCCAGTAGGCACGCCCATATTCACTGTCCCCTGAGGACCCATATATTCCATTCTCATTTTCTCTTTTATTACTTCTGTCCCCCTTTCATTAGGAGGGGGCATGGAGAAAAGCCTTCTAGGCTTTCTAAATCATTTGCCTGATACACCTTATCTCTATTGGTGCAGCGTTGTCCAACACTATAGGACGAACAGCACCTTTTTAGTCTTCCCCTGTTTTCTTGTTCTAGGGCCAGTACCAGGGGATCTTGGGGAGGAGTTAGCCCACAAGCCTGCTGCCACTCTGGGTAATTTCTCAGAGTGAAAAACATATCTACATAAGAAGCCTCATCCCATTTTCCTTCCCTCCTTAAAAACAACATTAACTGTAGGAGGGTATTATAATTCAGAGTTCCATTTTGAGACCGCTTCTCCCCATCGTCTAGTTTATAGAGCGGCCACCATTGGTTGCAGTATTTTATAAGTGTTTTTTTTACTTTCTGTACCCCTAGTCCCCACAAGATCTTTCCAATGTGCCAATATGCATCCTAATGGACTTTTCTCGGCTCTCATACTCTGAGAGTTTCCCATTATTTTTCTATATTCTCAAATTACCCTTTGTAACTGTTTCTCCGAAATGTTTCTCAAAATAGGTAATTCCAACCCCCAACCACAAAACACGGTTGTAATCTCAGCTATGTGTTCTTCATACTCTGGACACAAGCACCAATGCTTATCGTAGTCACCACCCCTTCCGACGCTATTAGTTATATTTTCTAGCAAAAAGTACGCTTCAGTTTTACCCACCCAGTATGTTCCAAAAGGGGCGTTTCAAACAGGGAATTTCTAATGGGGGCAGTGGATGGAGTTCTTGCTTCTCCGCTGTATAACTTACATACAAAAGTTAAGTATATTCCCTGATATTTATATACTCCGGATCCTCCCGTTTGGGGCGGGATCCTCTCCCCACCCTGCCCAGGGCACTAAAAAGTTTTCGTTAATGCATTAACACCGGGGAGATGAAACCACCAGCAAACTCGTTCACGTTCCTTATCTTCTACCTTGATAGTGTAAAACAGTACTATTAAAATATTTCTTGGCTCCCTTAGTTCACATAAAACATATGTAGACAAGTTAACAAACACTACAATTACTTGACACGCTTCATCCGTCTCCGGCCGGTCTCCTCGCGGAGATACGGAACCGCGGATAAGGACTCCACACTCGCTTCGCAGTCAGACTGCGTCTCATTCATTTAACACTCAATGCACACACATCACAACTTTACAATATCCGTTTATCTTAAATACAAATAAGCCCGGGTACTTCCAACGCCACAATACTATTATTATTATACCAGTTGTTATCCCTTCTGCAGCTGCAAACTAAAACCAAGATGTCATGCGAATTCGCCCTGTAACCATATGAATCTCGACTGGGGCCTCTGAGTTACAAATACCAAGTAACCCCCCCCCTCAATGTCGGCTGGGGCCTCTGAGTTACAAATACCAAGTAACCCCCCCCCCCCAATGTCGGCTGGGGCCTCTGAGTTACAAATACCAAGTAACCCCCCCCTAATGTCGGCTGGGGCCTCTGAGTTACAAATACCAAGTAACCCCCCCCCAATGCCAGTTGGGGCCTCTGAGTTACGAAAACCAAGTAACCCCCCCCCAATGCCAGTTGGGGCCTCTGAGTTACGAAAACCAGGTAACCCTCCCCCAATACCAGTTGGGGCCTCTGAGTTACAAAAAACAGGTAACCCCCCCCCAATACCAGTTGGGGCCTCTGAGTTACAAAAACCAGGTAACCCCCCCCCAATGCCGACTGGGGCCTCTGAGTTACGAAAACCAGGTAACCCCCCCCCCAATGCCGAGATTCTTCCCAACTTACGCGTACATGGGGACTCTGTCGTGCGCCAGACGTCTCTGCGCGACTTACCGATCGCCCCGACCGCGGTCCCTTTCCCTCTTTCACATACCTTGTCCGCAGGATAGATGGTCGTTGTCTGCTCCTGCAGTGAGCGGCTGAGAGCGGAGTTCCTCCGAAGAAAAAGACTCGGGCCGCGGCTAGGACGTCCGTTCCTCAGTCGCTCCTGCAGCCGAGCAGAGCGCGTCCCATCTGGGGTGCCAAAATGACTTGCGGAATCAAACTCTATAACTCAAAGAGTTATAAAGAAGGTATGTTTATTCGGCGCCGGGCGCACGGGGGATCGCTCCACCACAAATGTGCGCACCCGACTCGGCAACTTGCTTGGCTTATATTTGTTACAAAGTTACAAAATCATATAATGAGATTGTCCGCCTAGACAAAGACACAACCTGTCCCGATTTTCACATGTAAATTAGGTCTTTTCTTCCTTTTATTTGCGTGATGTCTCCCGGTGATGGCTGGTGATGGTCTTTGGGGCCTTGGGAGATAAAGGCTGATAAGTCCTGAGGCTTCCTCACCCCTGATCTTCAGATATCACTTGTCCCCTCGCAGAACCGGTTTCTGTCCTCAAGGAAGTTGGAGGACCCCGGAGGTATTGTGTGAGGAGATAAGCGTGACCTTTTACAGCTTGTGTGAATTTTGTCCTGTCTGAGAAATAAGCTTTATACTATTGCGATAAGTTAGTATAACGTTTATTAGCACATGTTAGTATAAAGCTCTACATCACCATGAAGTCACCTTAAAAAAAGTTCTTCCCTTTAGGAAGAACTGTTTCCCTGAGAGGGTTGTCCCAGGCTGCCCAGGGAGGTGAGGGAGTCCCCAGCCCTGGAGTTATTGCAAACCCGTGGAGCTGAGGTGCTGAGGGTCATGGGTTAGTGGTGGGCTGGGAAGTGGGCTCCATGAGTTTAAAGGTATTTTCCAACCCAACCAATTCTGTGATTCTCTGATCCCTTTCTGTGAAATGTGTTCACCTGATTCGTGTCAATGTGCCTTGTATAACCGCAGGCTTAAGATGTATATAGTTCCCATCTTTTTGCAAGGCGCCCATTTTTTTTTTTCTTTTTCTCCGGCGGTTAGCGGCGGTTGCTTAAACCGGTTTTGTTGCTGGTCGCGTGATGCTGGGCAGAGGCAACCTGTCTGTCAGCATGACTCAGCACGGTTTGGTTCTATTGGGCGCATGCCTAGGACATAGCTATGAATATGTATTAGCCTAAGAAATAAAAACCGAAACCGGGAGCTGTGCGGGTGTGCGTCTTGGTTGAGCAGAGATTCCCGGCGCACCCAGCGCTGTTTGCTTGCCTTTATTAATTTAATAAATTGTAAACTTTACTTGGAATCCTGTTTGGGACTAAATAATTTATCACACTTTCCCTCCTTCCTTTCAACTGGAGAAGGTTGTGAGTGGCTGGAGAGTGAAAGCCCCTGAAGGCTCCTTGATAAATACCCCAGACAAGCTGCAAATGATTCCTTTTGAATCTGGTGGTGGTACAGTCAACATATGGCGAGAAAAGAGAAGCCAATGGCAACAAATTTTTGGTTCATTTTGAGAAAAAAACACAGATAAACACAGGCTTTTGCTGTTTAAAACCTGACTCATTATTTTGATAAAGCAAATGGTAAAATCTGGAGGTTTCTGAGGTGGGAGAGTTGCTGGGATTCAATTACTGGCCTGAGTAGTCTGTAGGTTAGGAAGATTTTCATGTTGAGCATCATGATGTTATGGATGAAAAAGCTGTCACATCCGTTTTCTTCTATAAAGAAATTTATTAATCAAAGTTTAACACAAAATAAAGACGTTTAGCAAGCGGCAAATGAGCAAAACAGCGCTGGGTGACCGGGGAAACACAGTAGTTCCGCCACGGCACACTTTGGCCTTCTATTACCCGCCTTATATAGGATCTCAGTGCTGTCCATACGCCTGAACATAGTCCATGATTGGGTTCCGAAATGTCCAGCTTTTACGTCGGGGGTCTCAATTGGTCATCTTTAAGGATTCAAAGTCCTTATTTCCTCTTCATTTGCAGTAGATCGGATGTCCAGATATACCTAATTTGGGTATTGCTGGTGATACAGCAAGTTTAGGGCGGCTGATGCAACCTTAGCCGACGAGTGTCATCATCCACCGTAAACCCGTCGATCCAGAATGGTACCAGCACTTCTGTTCTCCCCTGATTAGTTATTTTCAAGCACTATCACTGTGTCCCCATAGTCAATTCCCATCGCCCACCCCTTGGTATCTATAAGAGACAAACACTGGGAACTGACCACCCGAACACATATTTCTATTAAACACTCCATATTAAAATTATCACACACGTTATATTATTATAATCGACACCCGCTTTATACTATATTTATTATGATCAATACACACTCTATATTATTTATTACAGTCCCCCCCTTTTCTTTTAGGGTCAAATCTATGATTTACTCTCTTTGTATTGATCAATTAGACTGGTGTACTCTAATAACGGTATTGAACCTTCCCTATCCATGGACTGTAGTACCATAATACACACCTTCTTTACTTGTTCCACTATAATTCCTACGATTCTGTTAAAAATACACGGTCCGATGGGTAGGGCCAATAATAGTAGTATCAGAGGTCCCGCTATTAATAAATCGTCCACATATTGCAGTAGCACAGTTCCCGAGACTGATTCAAAGTCCTGTAATATTTGTCCTAAAGCTTGCCCAAATAGGGTCGGGGATTCAGTAAACCCCTGCGGTAAGACTGTCCACCTAAATTGTTGTTTCCGAGAAGTTTCGGGATTTTCCCATTCAAATGCAAAATAATCTCGACATTCCCTTTTTAGAGGGCATGCCCAAAAGGCATCTTTTAAATTGATTACACTATACCACGTCAGGCTAGGATCCAGTTTACTTAATAAATTATATGGATTTGCCACGACGGGAAACCGAGTTACTGTTCGTTTATTTACTTCACGGAGGTCTTGTACCAAACGGTATGACCCATCTGGTTTCTTGACAGGTAAAATGGGAGTATTGTGGGGTGACATGCAGGGTTCTAGTAATCCCTGCTTTAATAATCTATCTATAACTGGTTGTAACCCCTTTCTTCCTTCTTGTGAAATAGGGTATTGTTTAACCTGGTTCGGTACTTCCGGATTCAATATAGTTACTTCGATAGGAGGAATATCTAGTCAGCCAACCGAGTCTGGAGTATACCATACTTCGGGGTTAATTTTGGCCTCATCTTCGGTCGTGAGAGAGTACAATTTTACGTGTATTCTCTTATCTCTTACTTCTAAATTTATTCCTAATTCAATTATTAAATCTCTTCCTAATAGGTTATATTCTGCCTCGGGTAATAACAAAAAGGATCCAATCCCCATTCGAGACGGAGATTCTATTTCCACTTCTTGGACTACGGGTACCAAAAAGGGTTCTCCCTTTGCTCCCAATACCCGCACCTTTTCTGATGAAATACTACACCCTAGGGGTACGTTTTGTAAGGTAGACCTTTCGGCTCCTGAATCTATCAAGAACTCGACTTCCTGTCGCTGGGGACCCAATTTTAACTTTATCAAGGGCTCAGTGTTGTTAGTCGTCCCCAGCAAATAGAGCCCCTGACATCCCTATTCTTCTTGATACATCTTCTCGTCTTCCATCTTCTTTCTACAGTTTCTCCGTATGTGCCCCTTTTTCCCACAATAAAAGCATTCTATATCCTTTCACCCTGTTTTCTCCTTCTGGTCCCTTCGGGAGGGCGATTGATTATTTCGGGACCTATCCTTAGACGGATGTCCACCTCCTTTCCCTTGAACCGCCATTGCCAAAACCCTAGCTTGCCTTTTTTCAGCTTCTTCTTCCCTTCGTACATATACTTTCTGGGCTTCTCTTAATAATTCGTCCATACCCCTATCCTGCCAATCTTCCAATTTTTCTAATTTCTTTCGAATATCCGGCCAGGATTTTGCCACAAACTGAGTTTTTAAAAGTACCTGACCGGCTGGAGTTCCCGGGTCTATCCCCGAGTACAGCTGTAGGTATTTCCTTAGTCTTTCCAACCAATCTGTGGGTATCTCATCTTTCTTTTGTCTTTCACTCATTACTTTATTAATATTCTGTCCTCTAGGGACGGCCTCCTTTATTCCTTGTACTATAATGGTTCTGAGATCTCCCATATGGCCCCGGTGTTCAGCGTTTTGATTATCCCAATTAGGGCACTGTTGAGACCATTTAATATCTGCACCGGGTCCTTGTTGATGTTGTTGGTCCCATATTCTCATTCCTGCCCTCCGAATCATTTCTCGTTCCTCTGCCGTAAATAAAATTCCCAGGATCGCTTGTAGTTCATCCCAGGTATACAGATTGGGTCTCAAAAACTGGTCCACCCTTTCGGAGACTACCAAAGGATCGTCCAACAAGTTCCCCATTTCTCTTTTAAAGTCTCTCACATCCCCCGAGGCTAGAGGCACTGATACAAATCCCACCCCAGGATGTGGGCCTCCCATGGCTACTTCCCGTAAGGGGTAGAGATCTGCCTCTGGGTGGTCTTGGGCTCGTATCTCCTCTGGGACTAATCTTTGTTTTCTTGTTTGACTTCTTGTAATCCGCCTAAACCCTTTCGAGGGGTCTGGGGGATTCCTATTTTCTTTTTCTTCTTGTTCCGACTTCGACTCCGAGTCTGGATCTGTTAGAATTCGGGGAGCCATTGGCGGAGGGGATATTAATTCCATGTCTCCTACCATAGAGGTATTATAAGGGGGCGGAGTTGGAGGCTCCTCTGGATCCCTTCTTTTTTTCTGTTGTGGGTTTTCGTTGTTTAACAAGAAAACTCCACTTGTAGGTAACCAACATAGGGCATAATCGCTCTCCTCCTGACTAAAAGGTTCTTTATCATTAATATATAAATTCAGGGTTTGACAGATCCAAGGTTCAAATGAGCCATATATTGGCCAGTATACATGGTCCGGTCTTATTTCTTTATTTCCCCAGACCTTCATGCAATAATTTATCATTTTCTTTTTGTTTTTGTCTCGTGTACTTGGTGTGTTTTTCCAATTCCTGAGCATGAAGCCCAGGGGAGAATCTCGGGGTATATGTTGATTTTCATGGGCAATATCTATAGTTTCAACCTTTAGCTCTATTTCGGAGCTTTCCTGGGGCCTCTCTGTGGGTCCCTCCCCTATGGAATCAGAAGGCTTGCTCTTCTTCTGTCCCATCTTCCAGAGTGTTTATCTACACTCACACACACTCTCACACCCTCTTTTTGTGGCTTGCTCCCTCACGGGCTATGAGAAACGCACTATTCAGAGGTCCCGCCCTCACCTTACAGTGGGATCCACACTCACTTCGCTTCCTCTTCTACGGAGGGCGTCTCACTTGCAACACTTCTGGGAAACCCACCCCAACCGAACGGAATGCCGCTCAATACTTACCCTCTCCCTGGGGTCTTCGCTCGGTTCTTCGTGCACAAAGGGTTATGGGGTAGACTTTGCTCAATTACTGGAATTTAGGGTTCAGTATCCGCGGACTTCAAAGGGATCCCAATCCACTCTGGGTCGTCTTAACAGTAGACGAGGCGCGCCATCCAGATCGGGCAGGGTTCTCCGTTGACGTCCAGGGATCCGAGTCACGGCACCAAATTGTTATGGACGAAAAAGTTGTCACATCCGTTTTCTTCTATAAAGAAATTTATTAATCAAAGTTTAACACAAAATAAAGACACTTAGCAAGCGGCAAATGAGCAAAACAGCGCTGGGTGACCGGGGAAACACAGTAGTTCCGCCACGGCACACTTTGGCCTTCTATTACCCGCCTTATATAGGATCTCAGTGCTGTCCATACGCCTGAACATAGTCCATGATTGGGTTCCGAAATGTCCAGCTTTTACGTCGGGGGTCTCAATTGGTCATCTTTAAGGATTCAAAGTCCTTATTTCCTCTTCATTTGCAGTAGATCGGATGTCCAGATATACCTAATTTGGGTATTGCTGGTGATACAGCAAGTTTAGGGCGGCTGATGCAACCTTAGCCGACGAGTGTCATCATCCACCGTAAACCCGTCGATCCAGAATGGTACCAGCACTTCTGTTCTCCCCTGATTAGTTATTTTCAAGCACTATCACTGTGTCCCCATAGTCAATTCCCATCGCCCACCCCTTGGTATCTATAAGAAGACAAACACTGGGAACTGACCACCCCGAACACATATTTCTATTAAACACTCCATATTAAAATTATCACACACATTATATTATTATAATCGCCAACTGCTTTATACTATATTTATTATGATCAATACACACTCTATATTATGATCAATACACACTCTCTATTATGATCAATACACACTCTATATTAATTATTACAATGAGATGCTTTTCATAGCAAGAAATGAGATTTCTGTTTCCCCGGTGTTGGTTTTGCTGCTGGAAATTTGAGTCCCAGAAAGCTTTTGGGGTGGAGATGGGAGACACGGGGGGGGGGGGGGGGGTGTCCCTCAAATGTTGAAGAAGTGTCATCTTGTTCTGGCCAGGAGGGCAGGGATGAAGAGATCCATCTGGCCCCAAATTCCAGGAGAGGTTTTGGTGTGGGTAAGGATGCTGCTGCTAATGCACAAGCCCCTCCAGAAAGGTCTGGGGGAGATCCAGGCTCCTTCCTGGAAGGGTCCCCACTGCCTCTGCCCTGGCACCTCCCCAAAACTCCCTTGCCACCCCCAAGGCAAGGTGACCATGGGTAGCCCATCCCCCTCTCACCACCCCCCTTCCCCCATTTGGCACCAAGCGTATGCCGGTGATGGATGAGGGCTAATCGTGAAAAAAAAGTGATGTCAACTGCCCGGCTCATCAAGCACATCGTCCTGCATCTGCGGGACCTGCGGCTATGGCAAAACCAGGGTAATTTTCCAACAGATGGCAGCGTCAGGGGCTGGGTGAGCAAGTCTATTCCCGCAAAAATAGGGAGAGGTGGGTAGGTCTACTGATGTAGAGCTTTATACTAACATGTACTAATAAACCTTATACCAACTTATCACAATAGTATAAAGCTTATTTTTCAGATAGGACAAAATTCACACAAGCTGTAAAAAGGTCGTGCTTATCTTCTCACACAATACCTGGGGTCCTCCAACTTCCTTGAGGGCAGAAACCGGTTCTGCAAGGGACCAAGTGATATCTAAAGTTGTACAAAGATCAGGGGTGAGAAAGCCTCAGGACTTATCAGCCTTCATCTCCCAAGGCCCCAAAGACCATCACCGGCCATCACTGGGAGACACCACGCAAATGAAAGGAAGAAAAGACCTAATTTACATGTGAAATCGGGGACAGGTTGTGTCTTTGTCTAGGCGGATAATGTCATCATATGATTTTGTAAATTTGTAACAAATATAAGTCAAGCAAGTTGCCGAGTTGGGTGCGCACGTTTGTGTGGAGAGATATCCCCCCCCCCCCCTTCTTTATACCTTCTTTATAACTCTTTGAGTTATAGAGTTTGTTTCTGCAAGTCACTACCACTCCTCCCCTTTCAAAATATGGGCAGGGTGGCCAGCTCTACCCATGGAAAAATTGGGTCAGTTGGCTCCTGTGGCAGGATTGATGAATGCGGGAGGTCTCAGCCCAGTCCTGCCTGGAGATGAGGTGGGAGTTGGCCCTAGTGGCAGTGGGCTTCCTGGGGGAGCAGGGGGCAGAGAGAAGCCATGTCATGGCCCTCTGCCCACTGGCACACATTGTAGCCCTCAGACACACTGTCTGAAGATAGGGAGGGTGCTGGGGTCCTCACTAGGGGCCAAGGGCAGCCCTCTCCTCACTATATGCAGGGGGGCATCAGCCCCAGGTGTCCTCCCTCTCACTATGGGTTCCCCAGGGTGCCCCTTCCCTGGGTGCCTCACCTGGGGAGTGCAGGCTGCTGTGCCCAGGCATGGCACAGAGGAGCTTAAAGGGAGAAGCTGTAGGATTTGGGGCAGCCCTGTCCTGAGGGAGCCCTATGTTCCCCAAACCGGGGTACATCCTACTCCGGGTGCTGTTTGGGGATGGGAATGTTATAGAAGGTATAAAAATTCAAGTAATTTTATTGAATAGTTATTTTTAAGTAAAATCCATAAGTAAGTTAGCATAACTAAGCAAAACTAGGCCTTCTTGGTGAAGTTGCTCCCAAAGAGAAGAACATGCATGAGAAATCAGGCACAGTGGTGAAAGCTTCCCTATTCGGAACTTTCTCTCTGAATACCGGACGGTGATCACCTCAAGGAAGACGAGAGACCAGCTTGCTGCAAACGCACGAGGTGGCTTTATTTCGGAGCTCCGGGCCGTCTCATACCTCACGCAGGAGGTAGAGGAGGCAACCACGAGGCCCGGCGGGGAGGGGTTATATAGAGAGGGGAGGAGAGCGGAAAATTCCAGCACATCTGCACAACAATAGTGTGGGGAAGGAGAGTGGAAAATCCCAACACACCTGCGCAGTTCCATTCGATACAAACCCCAACCATACCGAAAGAAACCCCAACATGTCCAGACATGCCCAAACGAGCCAAAACCCAAACAAGCCCCAACCCAGGTCACCCTGATAGCGGGGGGGGGGGGGGGGGGGGGGGGGGGGGGGGGAGGGGAGTAATGTCAATTTTTTTCCCTTTCTTTCAGTGGGAATAAGAGTAATAACAAGGGAGATTGTTTAAATCCATGCACCTGCAAGCCATAAAACATCAAAGAACAATGTTGGGAGTGATTGCTTCAGAGGAAGAAAAGTTTGTTATATTAACCATTAGGCTGTTCACTGTCCTGAACCCCTGTAACTTTCTGGTCCCGAGCACCAGATAAGTAGTACTATTCTGGCCCAGAACACCAAATGATCCATAACTTAAATGAGTTAGTTGGCCAAGTGATTTTGAAATATATATGAAAACGTATAACTTGTGTAATAAGGGACCAATCGATAAGAGTGATGTAATGTGTAAAAGTAACAAATAACCAATCAAGGTAAAGGGTAAGTGTAATGAACAATTATAAACAGGCTTTTATGCAGAGTAATAAAGAACAAAAGAATGTTGGGTTTAAATATTTGTTAATTCTAATGCCTTGTCAGACATTCTTTGGGAATGATCCTGTGTCCCTGGTGCATCATGAAATAAAGGACGTCTCTGCTTATCTGACTTTGTGTAGATAAGTTGAAAAAAAACAGATTGAGAAAAAGCAGATTTGTGACAGGGGCACGGCTGCAACTGCCCCACCGGAGCCATACAGCAGCCTAGGTGCCCCCGAATTGGAGTCCTCCGACAAGCAAAGCTAAAGGCTGGGCATGCAAGCCATGGTGAGCACCACCGTGTCCCCCATTTGGGGAGGAGGGATCCTCACCCCCTCCTTTTTCTCACCCTCCCCGAGGGAAGGAGCCACTTTGGGGGTACCCTGCCTGGGGAGGGTAGGGGGGGACCCCATTCCTGCAGTCCCCATCCCTCTCGGGAGGGGCGACGTGGAGTGGTCGAGGCCTGCCTGCCATCCCTCGCCCCTCACCCCCCACTCCTCCTTCCCCTTCCTCCTCCTCTTGCTCACTGCACTCCAGGGTCATCGTCACTGCGGGGGCCATACAGCGGAGACCAGGCCTGAGCTCCATTGTCACTCCCTTGTCCCTCTCTGGGAGGGGGGGGAGTGTGTGTGTGTTCCCCTCCCACCCCAAAACCCGCCGCCCTCCCCCCCCCCCCCCATCCCCCGAAGCTCCATGGTGCAGGAAGGTGGAATGGCCTGAACTCCCTACACCTCCAACCAGGACATCCAGATGGACATCTTTCGCGCGCAGCCCCAGGAGACCCAATCGATTCTTCCCCATCGATTCTTCCCATCCCAACCCCTACACAGGGCTAATTTCAGCCCCCCTCCTCCTGCAAAACTGAGTGCCTCCCCCGCCTCCATAACCAAGCTACCCCAGGAGGAATCCCAACTGCAGTCTGTGAGGTCACATGTGTGTGGGGTGGGAGGGGTTTGTGCTCCCCATACTAGCCCCTTCCCTGGGCACTGACTGGACTCTGATTTGACTGAGAGGGGCTGCAGCATATCAGGGCTGCATTTGGGCTCTTCCCCAAATCCAACCACCCCCACTGTGGCTCCCTGTCCTCTCCGTGGCCATTGGAGATCCCCCCACTCTGGGAAGGCAATGGTGGGTCCCTGAGGAGGGGACTGCATGGCACACCTTCCCCCACCACTCCTTCCCTGCCTCAGTTTCCCAGGAGCTCAGGTTTGCATCTGAGGCTGCCGAGGCAGGGTGCAGGTATTGCAATGGTCCCTCTGGTGGGTGCTGGAGGGAGTCACCTCTCCATATTTGGCATCCTGTAACACCCTCCCCCAGAGTTCCCTGCCCTTCCTGGGGGTTCCAGGCAGGTGACACAGATCTGGTATCACCCAACTGTCATCAAAGCCATCCTCCCGAGCCCCATCCACCCATCAAGGCTGCTGTTTTGGCAGTGGCCCATGCACACACCCACCTCCCCCGGACTCTCACCCTCTGCCCAACACCGGGCTAAATATATCCACGGAGGCTGCAACCATCCCAGGGCTGAAACCTGACCCATGGGTGCCCCAGCGCGGCACCTGCCCACCCCTGGGTCTGTGGGGTGAGGGCATCGTGTCTGGCCCCTGTGTGATTTACCCCTTCCCACTGCTCCAAAAAGCCCCTCCAGTCTTGCCTTGGGGCTGGGGGGTCTACAAGAAGGGCCAGACTCTGCTTCCCCCCCATGTCCCAGCAGTGACTGGAGGAGATGGGGCTGCTGGTCTCTGCCCCATAGCTTTTGGGGAAAGGGTCCCCTGAGGAGCTGCTGCCCTGTGGCTGAGGGTAGGGGCCTGCGTGGAGAACAGTCCCCCATCTCCTCAGTGCTGGGAAAGGATGGGGGTAAATTGGGGATGGGGGCTCCTGCAACCATGGAGGGGGCTCAGGTGAAGTTTAGGAGACTGGGGAAGGGGGGGCAGCCCGCCCAAGGCACTTGGTGCCTCCATTGTCCCCCACAGCACCCATGGCCCTGGGGCTGGGTAATCCCCTGGCCCCCCACACAGGCTCTGGCCCTAGGGGTTTTGAGGGGATGAGCAAGGAGGGGATCCCCAATCTCACCCCAATTCTAGTCTTGTCCTGGGGTGACCCCGTGTCACCCCACAGCCCCCTCCCCCCATTGCCATGAGCCCCCTCGGCAGCAGCCAGCACAGTCCCCACAGGCCTTCCCTGGGGTGGGGGACAGTAGGAGGGGTGGGCAGCGGGCAGACATGGGTGGGTCCTCATTGCCTTCCCGGCTGCGAGGAGAGGCCGGTGGCAGCAGGATAGGAGCAGACATTGCGTCGGTATCATGTTCCTGGTGGCAACAGTTGTGTTGGCCTCGGCTTTCCATAACCCCACTGGGCTGCCTTTGCCCCAGCCTGGGAAGCAGCAGCAGCAGCAGGAGGAGGTGTAGGAGGAAGAGACAGCTTTTTGGGGGCAGATTTCTTCCCTTCTCCTCGCTGTCACAGAGCTCAGCGGAGTCCTACACCAGCCGTCCCTTGGACTTGGATGTGTCGCTGGAGGAGGATCGGGGAGGCACTACAGAAGAAGGCCGAGTGCCAGGCCATGGCTCAGCA
>NW_026908473.1:0-29714 GCF_028858725.1 Colius striatus
CATTTAAGTTTAGGTTTCTAAATTGAGAGCCAAGTTCTGCAGGCAGTCAGTGGAAAGAGACAGGCTGCGCCACTGTACAGTGCAGAGCCTGAGCACTTGAATCAGCTCCTAGAGCAGCATCACTCTCCCCACTGACTGCGGAGAGAGCTTTGTGAGCCTAACTTACACATACACCTTAAATTAGATACCTAAAGCAGATGGACTGAACACCTGTCTTTGTTTTCCACAGAATTTTTATGACATTTGGCTTTCAGGAAGGTCTTTTGCAATAGGAGGGCTTTCTGCTGACCTGAACAAAGCATTAAAAATGTTGTAACAGTAACATGACATAGCTAAGCTCATCCCCAGAATTCTCCTTTTTTTTTTTTTTTTCCCATTTTCCATTTCCAAGTGGCAGGTTCATATTTAAGATAGGGAAGAACATTTTCCTTTGATCTGTAGTTTCTGTGCTGTCCTTTCTCCACAAAATATATAACATTTTGTGGGCTCAATTCCAACACATCATTCCACAAACTTTGGCATAAAATGCAAATTACAGAGACATGAACACTTCATCTGGCCTGAAAGCAATGGAAAAATAGACAGACACTAGACAGCGGGTTTTTTTTTCTCTTTTCTGACTAAGACAAGACCAAAACTTTTCAAAGTTTTACTGAAAAGCTTAAAGATTTTAAACAAATATTTACAAGTTTATTTTGAAAATTCCTTGCAGTAATGGAAAATAAATGTCCGATACATCCATATAAACAGATCCACAATACATCCTATCCTGTTGTTGGGTCTTTTTATTGGTTTATAAATTCAATTATATCTTCCTAGTTCACTTATACAAATGTCTTAGGTAGCCTGGATCATAAGAAAAGGGAACTGGTTATTTGGAAGGGAGATGACAAAGTAAGAAGAGACTTGATAGCTCTAAGATAAAAAGTTGTGCAGAACCAACTTCCAGTTCATGGCTACTTCAGGAGAAGTAAGTGGGGAACCCCACTGATACAGGGAGGCAGAGCTAGCATGCTGCCCACTGAGGCTGACCAGGGGTGCTGTAGAGGGTGACTGTACAGGGGTGCATACAGATAGCCTGTGAAAACTCTATTCCAGCAATATAATTTAACTGCATAAAATAATGCTTTTTATCATAATTTTGTGCAGAATTCCTACATACTAAGATTCTGTGGAAGATCCAGGAAACTTCCCAGCAGTTGAAAGAGTGAACCAATCTCATGCACTTTGGGGATTTGTCATTTGAAAGGCCTTCTGGCAGTAATGTACTGTACACTCAGGGTGACAGGGGCAGGAGGGGTCAAACACATTTCCCAGAGAGGGAAGTGTTACAGAGTTTAACAAGAAAACAAAGGTGAGCTCTCCTAGCAATTAATAAGAAATTTCCAAACTGCTATAATAAATAGCCCTCTGTGCTAAGGACACTGAGCTGTCCAGCAATGTTAAGAGCAGCATCAATCTTAGCTGGATTTTTTATTGAGGAAAGTAGGGGGCATTTTTTATGAAAAAAATCCCACAAATGAATGTACTTCACATATGCCTGAAGTGGCCAGCAGTTGGACAAGACAATTGTTGTAGATCCTTTCTAACAGAAATAGTCTATTCTATTCTATTCTATTCTATTCTATTCTATTCTATTCTATTCTATTCTATTCTATTCTATTCTCTTTTTTTTTTTTTTAAACTGGAGGAGCTGCAATGAGTAGTGCTGCCACTGGTGAAGTGTTTGTCACTGATTCTACAGTATTTCAACACCAGGAGTTCCAGTGTGTCTTTTTTATTTTTATTTTTTAAAAAAGATTTTAGAAAGCCTTCAAAAAGCTCCATTTAAAATAGTTGAGATCTACAGTTGAGCTCAACCTGTGTAAACAAAAGGTCTCAAGTGTCGACAGCAACTTGCCTCTCCTTTGGGGAGTGTTTGTTTCATACAACTATCCTTATAATCTGTTATTTACTTGTTTCAGTTGGCCTTTAGGTTGCCAAGCCCCCTTTTGGATGAGGTCATTGATAAAAAAAAAACCAACACAATCTTAAAAAAAAAAGGAAATGATTAAAGTTGTTCTGACTACAATTTTGTACTGCTTGGAAATGAACCAGACATTTACTGCTGACTTTTAAAGTAAACAAGCTTATGATTTAATAAAGGCTTAATAAATGTCTTTCTCTTCTTCATGACAGAACAAAATTCTTGTCTAACATCTTGTGATTTAGTCTGGAAACAAATTTCTTTGACAAATGCACACTCATTATCTGCAGAGATTAGAGACCTACTTAAAACAAACCAAAACCACTCAATTGTCTATGCACTGGTTTTACATACCAGCGTGTTGACCCTCTAAGAGACTGAAAAGTTTTGAACTTCAGCACTGTCACTTGAACAAAAATTTAAGATCCCAATAATGTCACACATATCAGATGAACAGGAAGAACTTGATGTGAGCCCTTGGGTAAGGTGAAAAATAGAGAAAAAAAAAAGATTGAAAGAGAAAAGCAACAAGAATAGATAAATAATAGGAGAACTTTATTTGGAAGGTTCAGTTTTCTGAGATAAAGACTTCTATGCACAGATCAGCTACTCTTGGTGCAGAAGATTGAAAAAGATCAGATTAAAATCAATCTTATATATTCTGGGTGCATTTTTCAGTGATACATAAAATAAATTTCCACACAACCTTAATCACAATGCTGTATTACTCAAATAAAATGTTCAACTTTTCTTTAAGTTAATCTTTAAAAATTTTCTGTTTGCTCATTTCACATGTGGTTTTACTTATCAGAAGACTTAAGGCAAGGTATTTCAAAATAGTGTCCAAACACTTAATTTTAAAAAACAGTATCATTGCTTAATTGAAACCCCAACATAAAAACAAAAAAAACCCCTTTCTGTAACTTTGTTTCACTGTAATAAAATTATATCATACTAGCTAACAAAATGCATTTAAAATTCCTAGAAGTCCAATTTTCTCCCAAGATAAAGATTGAATTATCAGAAGCTTGTGAGAAAACTCAAGTGCTAATAAAATGTGGAGACAAACAACATTTGTATATAGAACCAAAACAATTGAAAGTGCTTTCTTAATGTTTCAGGTTTGGAAGTTTGTTTCTTGTTAAAAGCCATGCAAAGCTGCAGAAATAATCTTCTACATCTATCAACTGGTTTGATTAATCTTCTAGAAAAAAATTAATAATGATTCAGAGAAAATTCAGACAATATCTGTGTAATGTCATACAGTAAGGCCTGGAAGAATAGAGAATACATCACTTTCAAGGATGACACAATATTCCGTTAGTCTGAATTTGGCTTCACTTTTTAAGTGGCTTTTAAAAATATTTTTTAATTTTTAAACACATTAAAGAAAGACCACAATGCTTTCCAGAAGTATGTAAAGTACATTTTTCTGTAGCATAATTGAAATCTGATTAATCTTTTCCCCTGGAGATCTTATAGAGTTAAGGATAGTGACTATCATAGGAAGAGGACTCAGTAACAACAGGCATTTCCATTTACAAATACTTCCTCTGGGGCATCAAAGGAATGTTTGGAAATATGTTGGAACAATTTGATTTATGTATTTTGACTAGGCATTATATATGCCATTTAACCTTGTTGCACCTCAATTTCCACATATGTGAGAACAAGAAAATAATATTTACTCAATATGACTTTTTATTTACTCATGTGGCTTTTGCAGAAATAATTAATATTTGAACTATACTTGAGAAGTATTATGTAGCATCTCAACTCACATTTTCATGAAATCCTGAACAGTGTCCAGGGAAATAATACCAGATTTTTTTCATTGGCTCTGAATAAAATGGCACATTCATATGAAAACAATATGTCAAGATATTTTACTGAGGAGAGGGGAATTCAAGCATCTTTTTATTTTTCTCTAGCTCTTAATAATATTAGAGATTTATATGAGAACAATATATGAAGAAATTTAATTGGAGAGCAGAAATTAAAGTATAAAAGATAAAAGTATCTTTCAGAGAATGAATGAAAGTCCATATTTATCTGACAGCAAAAAAAATGTAGTACATGCGTAGGACAAGTAGTATATTTAAATGCTACTAACGCATTTTGTCTCCTATCAGTTCATCTGGGTTACATAGTACTAATCAAAATAACAACAGAGATTAATCTCTCTCCTAGTTAATTCCTTTCAACATTATTTCAGTATGTTCTGTGCTGCATTTGAGCTTTGTAGTCACACAGAAAGGGACTAAGAAATCTACCTCAGATTTGGTTTTGGATATATTGTACAAAAATCCAATACTAGTCCTCTGAACACATTTCATAGGATCATAGAATGGTAGGGATTGTAAGGGACCTTTAGAGATCATCTAGTCCAATCCCTCCTTTTTAAAAATTTTTTCTAAGAATGGATTTCTACTTGGAACGAGGGAAAAGAAAGTTATCCTATTGTCTTTCTTGTTTTATTTATTTTTACTTTATCATTAATCCAAATGAATACCAGCATAGACTCTATACATCTGCATTTGTGAGCATGGACAGAGTACTATTCCGAGAATGTCAAAATGGAAGGTTGTATTTATCAAACATTCTGTCATATTATCACTTAAAGTTTTTTAACTAAGTTAGCAAAATTGAAGAGGGAATGATAAAAATTTCACAATATTTTTCTGACAACATATAAACTATGTAATAATCATGAAGTTTGGGTCAGTGCTGAGAAAACAGAAAAATGACATTCCATCTGAAACAGAAAATAACATCTCTTAGAAATCTGAATTTTTTTTCCCACATGCTAGTAATTTTGTCACATTCATCTTGCAAACTTTCCAATTTGCTGACAACAAGATGCGATTTAAAGTTTAGAAGTTAATTTTGAACTGTTAAATGATCCTTTCGGTATTGTGGCAACACTTGACAATATTACTTATGGCCTACTTTTGTCTGCTTTTCTCTTTTCAACATCCAGAGAATATATTTTAAAAATTTAAATTACATTTATCTATTTATATATTGTTTTGGTTTGTTTATTTAGGGTATATGTTTTTGTTTTTATTTTTCAACGTTAAATAATTATGGCAAGTTACCATTCTGTTTGTTTAACTTTTAGAAAATGTGTTTTAAACTGGTTTTATTGTTTTCCATCTATTTTTAGCTACAATAACGGATTTGGATCACTCAGAAGTTGTTCTTCAAACACAAAAGAAAACCAGAAAAAAATTAACAATGTCTGCTTCTGCACCTCTGTTACTTGAAGGACAATGTTCTGTAACACTCATCCACAGGGGCATGTATGTATATTATAAATAACAATACAACCACACACAATGTGTTATGTAGATATTGCAAATTCTGTCATTAAAATAGACATATTTTTCTTTTACCATGGCAAACAACAATCTTGCACTTGTTAAGTCATGGCTACTTAATTTCGACATCTCTCTAGATACTCAGGAACACCAAATTATCAATGTGACTCTTCTCATATCAAATACAACAGTTCTTGCCTCAGTGCTTCCAACTGGTAGGCATCTGCTCTTGGGTAACACTCAAGTAGTAAAGTCTGTTTGGTAGAGCAATACTGCATGTCTCAAAGTCTTTCCCCTGTTTTTCCAATTTTTGCTCATTTCTGCCTTCAATAGTCTTCTGAACTTGCTCTTCAAACCAGCAATTACTGGTGACTCCATTACTTATCTTGATCACTACAGTTTTAAATATCTGTTCACATCAAAATATTACCTCAATAAGTAAAAAAGAAATTATTATAGAACTGTTACCAAAGATGAAATGACTATGAGAAGAAAAAAAAAAATAAAGATGCTTAAATTTATAGGTCATCTCATTACAGATCCTATTCAATCTACAATGAAGTCAAAAATGTCTTCTGAACAAATTTTCAAAGAAATGAATGGCCTTTGATATAAACATTCTTTTTCCAGAGGTCCTCAAATATCCCTGTGTTTCTCCTGAAACAAGGTATTTAGATGAGAACACTTAATTACAGAGTGCTGCTCTTACATTTACATCTTGTATAACATGTCATTTTACATAACATAATAAATCTTTCCTGTATAGTTTTGTACTGAATGTGTAATTAAAGGTACAAGAAAAACTAATGAGATTACCTAGGACTTACAGGTGAAGTTCTAGGAAGACTGATTTAGTTTTTTATCTACCAGATATGCCTAACCAGAAATTAAAGGAACTTTACTGCATGGTGGAGTTTTTTTTCAGATGCTATTCATAAAAAAACATGACAAAACTCTGCTTTGCTGACTGCGTCATTGGAGCTTGCAAACCCTAGCACTTCTCCAACAGGCATTATGAATCACAGTTATTTTTTCTCCCAATGTCTACGAGGTCTGCCACTTAAACTGGCATAGTTTGTAAGTGCCATCAACTTCTCCTCGGGGCTTACAAGCTATACTTGCTCTTTCAGAAGAATCTGAAAATGTTGTGAACCATAACTATGTTTCTGAGAGAACTTACAAGTTCTGCCATCTGTGCCTGCAGTGCTTTAGAGCATCATAATATGGATATGGAGATATTTTCATCATGGGGTTTACAATCTCTACCAGCTGCATCAGCAGAGATTGTTAGTGCTGTGAACCACAATCATTTATCTCTCAGCACAGAAGCCTGCTTTACTTTTTCATTCTTAATAGTCTATATCTGCTTGACCCACTGCTATACATACATGTATATCTGTCAGCAAAAGAGAAAGCAAAATCCAAAAATAATCCTTTAAAGAAGATCTTTAATCACTGCAGATCTGTACAAATCTCCAAATATTTACATAGTTTAACTATGCACTGTCTAGACCAAGAATTTACTGCAAATACATTTATTGTGATAGCTGTACCATGTGTAACCCTTTCTGGACTCTGACAAAGCTGCAGCTCTTATTGCTTTTCACAGATTTTGACAAAATATTTCCTTTTTTAAATAGGAATTTAATCTCTGTGCTTCAGACTATCTCCTGTTTAGACAACACCATGAAAAAAATGCCCTTATGAAGGAATCTTTTGGTTTTATTAGATATATTGAGGAAATTTTGGCACTTGACCATACATGACTACTCTCCCTGCGTTGGCCCTGGGAAGGAAATATGCTGGGTATTTATGAGGAATCACAGCAAATCCAGATGGGTAAAATGAGGTCTGTGTCTGTCAGAGGGGAATGTAGAAAGGAGCTCTATCTTCTCCATATGCTGACAGAGAAAAGCCATTGGCATGCCAGAAAGCTCTGACTGACTGTCTAAACAGGGAAAACAAGGAAAAATGGAAAGTAGTCAGAGATTTTACTACTGATGTCATCATATACATATTTGAGTCCCACATACAGGTACGGAAAGCATATGGAAACGGCAAGTCTACTGTTAATATGCTTATAAACAACCAATGCTCGTTCAAATTACAGCTTTGAAGATAGTGAGCTCATATATCTGTAGCTTTGTGTGTATGTGTGTACACATGGCTGATCAAAGACAATTAGGTGCGATACAATTTGGCTATGATGACATGCCAAACCACAAATACTTTGTGGATATATCATAGAATCATAGGGGTTGGAAGGGACCTTTAGAGATCATCTAGTCCAACCCCCCCTGCAGAAGCAGGTTCACCTTGATCAGGTTGCATAGGAACATATTCAGGCGGGTCTTGAAGACCTCCAAGGAAGGAGACTCCACAACCCCTCTGGGCAGCCTGTGCCACTGCTCCATCACTCTCACAGTGAAATAGTTTTTTCTTATATTTAAGTGGAACTTTTTGTGTTCCCACTTCATCCCATTACCCCTTGTCCTGTTGCTAGATACTATAGAAAAAAGGAATGTCCCAACCTCATGACACTCACCCTTTGGATATTTATAAATGTTAATAATATCACCCCTCAGTCTCCTCTTCTCCAGACTAAACAGTCCCAGTTCCCACAGCCTTTCCTCATATGAAAGATGTTCCAGTCTGTTGACTCAATTATGAGGAAAAGGCCTTATTTCCTATCAGCAACATGAAGATTTCTTTGATACTTGTGATTTTGCAGTTTGGGGCTGTTTGGCTGTGTTGGTCGTGCACAGCTGGGGACAGGAAGACATCTGTGATTCCGAAGAGTGACTAGGTCTTAATCCTGCAAATTCTAGACCTTCAGACCAATTGCAGTTTTCCCTCAGATCAATTGCAGTTTTCCCTCATAACATGACTTCTGGAGGTCATTGAACAGAACTGATTTTAGAAATCTGTTTGCTTAGGTTGAAGGTAAATATTTTTTATTTCTATTCTAGATGTAGAGAATTTTATCATTAAAATATTCCATCATTTTTGCAAGATTTAAAAAATGTTATCAAAAAATGACATACACTTTATGCTGATGGAGCAAATCATGGAGCAAATGCAAAGGTTCTAGTTGAAGCAAGACTTTATTTTTTTTTCTTTTATGAATATGAATAGAAATCCTTTGATGAATTTTTAGCAGCTGAGATAACATACCCAAACCATAGAAAGTAGTACAGCCTTGAGAAATTATCCAGTGCTTATTGACTAATACCTATTTTGCCTTTTCAAACTTTTCTTGTGCTTGTTTCTGTGTTACAGAAACTTACATATGCTAATTTTTGTATGAAAAGACAAACCTTCAAACAGAAAACAGCATACAAATGCTTTATAACTCTCTCAGATACTTATTCTACTATAGTCTTTATTGAGCAGTCATTAATGCTTCCATCCACATCCTTAGCAGCATTCAAAACTTCAGTCCTACTCTCTGTTTACAATGTACCTGTAGGATACTTGGCATTTTGTTCCGTGCTTGCATGAATGTTTTAGTAATTCTGACATATGTCTACACATATATTTTCCACAAACACTTCAAAACACTTTATTAATATCTCAAAAAGCTATTTTTGTAGCACTGCTGCTTTCTCTATGTTTTAAGAAAAGAGATTGCAAAAAGTGTGAAGTCAATTAATTTGAAAATTGGAATTGGTGCTTGTTGAGTATTTTGTCCTTTTCTATCACATACAGCAATGGAACTCACTAAAGTTTTATATTTATAGAACCTTTGGAGGGAAACGGACTGCATTTTCTTCAGACTAATACTAAATATTTGACTTTCTGAAATAATGTACTGTTCTCGGAAGGACAAAATGAAAATCAAAATAATTTTGGAACTGCACCTGCTTCTTGGGAGTAGGTGGTATTTAAGCTGAATTTAATCTTGGTATTTATATACAAAGAGATAGCACACTGGCAAAGAATCCAAATGAGCATGGTCCAGATATCTACAATTAGAGAATCATTACTAAACCAAATTATTTTCATGAATAAGTGCATCTGGCTATTATGTCAGTGTTTGGAAACCTGTGGTCAAATATGCAGACAAACTGGACAAAAACCAGAAAACTGCTAAAAAATTTAACTTAGTCCTAGTCAACTATGTATTGGGCTTCCTGCATGATTTCCCCCTTTTTCCTAAGGCGAATATGAAAACATTTAGAAGGCTTATTGATCCCCAATACTTAACTGTTAGGTCATATGAATAGCAAATGAAATATGATATAAAATATGCAAAATAATAGTACATTAGCCTAAACAACACTAATAAATTGCAAAGCTTAGCATGAAATTGAAAATCACTAATGGAGCACTGTGCAGTTTGTTGAAGCAATGAGCAGTCAAAGAATCATACATAATGTAATAGTACAATTGCTAACAGCAGGCTCACAGAAGACAATTTAAACTTATTTTTTATGGACAAGAGGAATTGATCTTTGAAGCGGTTCCTAAGGAGATTCCACTTAGCCCGAACAGCATCTTGGGAGTGAGTTCTGTTCTATCCCTTGCATCCAATACATATTTATGAACTTCCAGAAAAGACTGATTTAAATTACACATGAGATTATGGTTTACGAACTTAAACCAGAAGAGGTAAAAATATTAGACATATGGAACTAATACCTGGTATTGAATTCAATAGTTATGACAGTCTTGTAGGTTGCACTGAAAAACAGGTCATATGTAACATGATCTAAGTTTTATAATCCTTGGGAGTTACAAATAGAGAAGTTACGAACACAAAACATGAAAACTTTCAAATTCAGAACATGCTCTGTGATGTTATATTTTCTCAAGGTCAGCTACATGCAAAAACAACTTAGGTTTAATGTGGCTGCTATCAAATGCACTGATTGGAAAAGTTGTCACATTTGTGAACATTCACAGGGAAATCTATAGTTAATATCACATTAATTTTTCTTTTAGCAGAATTTTCCTAATGAAATATTAAAATTTATGTTGTCATTCAGTGTAATGCTACAAGGTTTTATGTAATTTAGTGGTAGCATAAGATTGGATGTATTTAAGTACACTAAAATTAAGAACTGAAAAGACAAGTTTGAAAATCTTGTCAGATCACAGGCAAAAATATTTTTTTCTCCTAGAGGGTACTGTATGGTAACTTTTCACTTTTCTGTTTTAAGTAGTCAACATTTTCCTTGATGAGTATAATTTTTTTTGTTTTGTTTTCCAACTGCTTTCAACTCAGGATACGAAGATGTAACTATTTTACGTTGTTATTTTGCACTTGAGGGTTGTATAGGACCAAACTCTGGTCTCACTAGCATAAATGCCTTTCTTACTGAACCTCTAAAAAAATCTGCAGAAAAAGTCTGTATGTGTAAAATGGAAAGGTGGCACAGATAAGTTCTTTTGTTTGTTAAAATACGAATTATTGGATGGTGTAGGCTTTTTGTAGTAATAAAGTTTTATAAATAAATTGCTACTACTTATGCATAATAATATTGTTAATAAATCAAAAGGCACAATTAATTCAACAGCAATTAGGTTCACGTGTTTACAATGCAAACAATGGTGTATGTTGCATTTCTTGAGATTTATTTATTATTTCAAAATGTAGCATAGGCAAAACTGTAAGACAGAAACTCCATCATCCTGGGGAACCCACTGATGTGAAAAGGTGGACTGACTGGGAGAATGCAGGGTCATTGCCATGGGATATTGTTTGATTGCTCTTAAAGCTGAAAATCCAAAGTGCTACCTGGAGGCAATGGTCCCGAATTTATATGGATATTCTTTCTTCTGAACATCCTAGAGGTACCTCACTGGAGATTTAGTGTATTAAAGTTTTATAGTACAACTCAGCAAGTAGTTTGTAACTTCGGGGAAGTTGATGGAGACGTAAAACATTACAGCCATATCCCTGTTAAAGAGACAAAGGCCCCAGCTCAAAAGAAACTTCTCATCCCGATAATTGAGGTAAAAATGTTTTTCTACACTGTTGGATTTGCCAAAATGAGATATATGATGTGCAGCCTACACTTTTAAGCATGAATCCAGATAAAATATCTTAACAAGTTATATATCAAAAAAGTGTGGTAGTAGTTTAATACAGATATTATATAAGCTCAGTGTTTGCTTTGTTCAGCTCTGACCTGTCTACCAGTCAAAACAAACCAATTTTTTATAGTCTAACTGTAGGCAGCATTCATGCTCCTCAAACTACATATCAGAAATGTCAGATAGCTATTAATTTACTCAGCGACAATAAGGCTATTTTTTAAAAAACTTGTCTGATTCCTATTTTTAGCTAATCCAATTCCTTTCACAAATGGAAATGTCTTTTTTTTTTCTTTCTTTTTTAAAAAGTCTGTTTTCTGCCTAGATATCAGCGAACTACAATTACACACTTTTCTTCTCTCCTACATTTTGCATCAAACAACTACGAATTGATGAAAAGTATCCCTTTTCTGTAGCATTCCTCTCTGATGCTAGTATTCAGCTGTTCATCCTCTGGGATAACCTTCCTATCATACTGTGCAATAATACAAGTGTAAGAAAGATGCCAACATTTTCAGAAGAGGCTACATCAGAAATTGGCACCTTAGTTAATGATATTCGAATGAAAAGAAACTCCCTCTAGATCTGTGAAAAACAACATAGTCTCTATTCCTCTCATCAAATAAATAAATACATAAAAATGAGAGAGCTGACACTGAGACTGTAATGTAGCAACTGGAAAATAAAAGTGGGATGAAGCTGGTTTATGTGGATTGATCTACTGTTACTAGAAATAGAGGAGCTGAAATGATATGGGGGTTCCAGGATGATGCATGGTTGATTGCATGGGATGATATGGGGGCAGAAGAAATCGGAGTAATTCTGGCATGTAAAGTATTAACTGTTTTACCCTGGACAATCCTATTTGTCCCCGCTTAGTAAAGGAGAGTAGTGAGAGCAGTGAGTTAGTAGGAACCTGATGTGGTCATTGTTGTCCTTTTCCTCCCTTACAACCCACTGGAGAGAAAAGTGAAGTGACAATCATGGGGGTTTAGAATGTGGTTTGGCTTAGCTGTTTTACTCAGAAAGAGTGTGGACGCTCCAGAAGCACTGTTGAAGCCACCACAATGGTGTGTTTGTGTATGTGTTTATGTCTCCAGTCTTCAGGGAATATTAAGAATCTGTGCTCAAACTGGAACAGCATTGTAAGCCTCAGTATTTATGAATTATGACTTTATTTACTTTTTAAATTCTTTAATCTGATTTGGACTTGTTTATAAAAATGAGGCTGGATAAACTAGAGATAATCTAGTTCTCTCTTTTCTCTTTCTTTCTTTCTTTCTTTCTTTCTTTCTTTCTTTCTTTCTTTCTTTCTCTCTCTTTTCCTTTTTCTCTGTTTTTCTATCTTTCTGTCTTTCTCTATTTCTCTGTCTCTCTGTCTTTGATCAACATTGTCAGGGTCCACCAATGAAAAGAATTGCTAACATATGTAAAATTACACTCCTATGTATCTGCTTTGGTTATTTACTCTGTAATAATACTATATAAGCCTACTGATACGGTGATATAATCCTCTCCTTAATAAAGGGGAGATTCCCAAATTTGGGTCACATTTTAGTTTACAAGATGTTTTGCTATAGCTGCAGTTTATGTAGAGAGAATGGCACAAGTAGTAGGTCTTTTATTTTAAATATTAATGTATGAAATTACAATAAATATATGCTATATTATTTTCTACTTGGAAGTTCTCTTGACTGCCAGGAAGTCTCTAAATATCATATAGGTAGATAAAAATATTATCCTTTTGAGAACTCTGAGCATATTTAAATCAGTAGACTCAAACATATGGTGATTAAGTATAACAAATCATACTTGTAATAGATTTTTTTCTTTTTTGCAACTCATTCAGGGCCTGTGAAAGACACCAAATAGTCAGCCTTCAAATCCCGGGCTTTGCATTGTTCACATTAGAATAAAGCTAGCTCAATTTCCCACCAGCGTATATAATTGCTGCCATTGAACTACTATTTGTGATAGTAAGACAGGCGCACAGTCTGTACACTCCATTCAGTGCTCACTATTTCTACCAACAGTGCAAACCAGAGTGCCAATTGTGGCATTAGCTTTTGTGAATATAACAACCTGTCAATTAGGAAGTGAATCAACCAGTTCACTGCACAAAAATCATCACATAATAATTCTCAGTCCCTGTTCAAGTTTTCAAACTGGTAAACTAGAGGTGATCTGTCTTGTTTCTAGAGCTGTGTGCCATACAGATAACCCAAATTTGTTCATTTGATCATGCTTTTGTACTATATTGCAGCATTAAACCAGAAGATATTCAGATCTTGTTATTCCTTTTACCATTTCAGTAATGTGACCATGATGGTTGCAGGTGACGAACTAAAATACAGTAAGGGCAACATCACTTTTCTTCATCAAATAACCATATCAATAGACTATTAAACTTGTCAATTTCAACTCGCTATAAAATATACAGAATGTGTCTGAAGATAGCATCTTTAAACTTGTAACAGGCAACCTGGAACCGATTGTTTTGGTTATAAGATGCAACTGACTTTGACCATCCTGAGAGCAGTTTTTCTATGCTATTCCAGGGCCACATTTTTACCATAGCTACTGTAATAATCATAACACTAATGATTAAGCTGAAATCTAAATATGTGAAATTAAGCCATTAACAACTGTAAATATGTCCAGCAATGAAGTAAACAAAAAGTCATTACACTGTGTACAATTCAATTCCTAGAAACCTAACTAGGACTTTGCATTCAGATGATACATAGTTGGAATATATGTCTTGTGTCTGTATATTGTCTTCTTTGGCGACTTCATGAAGAATGAATGATCATAGTAAAGCATCACACCAACTGTTCACTAGGTCCCATAGAATCACAGAATCTTAAGAGTTTGAAATGACCTCAAATAATCATCTAGTCCAACTCCCCTGCCAGAGCAAGTCACTTAGAGTAGGTCAGACAGGAACTCGTCTAGCTGGGCTTTGAATGTCCCCAGAGAAGGAAACTCAACAACTCATCTGGGCAGCCTGTTCCAGGGCTCTGTCACCCTCACAGTGAAGAAATTGTTCCTTGTATTTCTTTGGAACCTCTTGTGTTCCAGCTTATACCTATTGCCCCTTGTCCTATCATTGGACATCATTGAGAAAAGCCTGGCTCCATCCCCCTGACACCCGTCCTTTACATATTTGTGAACATTAATGAGGTCACCTCTCCTCTTCTCCAAGCTGAAGAGCCCCAGCTCCCTCAATCTTTCATTATAAGGGAGAAGCTCTACTCCCTTCATCATCTTGGTACTGTGCATCTCAATTTATTTTACTGAATGTAAAAATCACACTACTTTTACTTGAAATGAAACTACTGAGCTAATTTACGCTTTTAAGCAAAGGTGAAATTACAGACAGTTTGGTAAGTCAGTCCAGTATGACAAGCCCAAATATGTTTATACGTGAATTTAATCCCCATACACAATCAGAAAAAGATATTTAACTATAATGTCAGCATTTTCAAACTGAAAAGAAAGTAAACTGAAGATAGTGGGCCAGAATTTCAGCTTGAAAGTGTTGATCTGCATTAGAAGCGATTTGGTATTTGGTTCCAAATAAAGCCAAAGAGTACACAGAAGAACAAAATACACAACAGGAGAACACGAAATAGTTTTTTACGTACAATGTAAGTTTCAGGAGTAGGTATAAATCTATGGAGAATGCCTGATCTGTTTTCATTTTACTATTATAATCTTTCCTTCCTTCAGGAGAGACAGGACAGTAGATACAGAATATATTTTTTTAAATATAAAATGTTGGAAGTCAGAATGTGCTTTACAAGTGACTAAGTTCTAGTCATAACACTTACAGTCTTATTAGTCAAAGACATCATATTAAGGACCTTAAATATCACAAAAGGAAATGTTGGTAAAACCATCCTGATAAAAGTTTGAAAAATGAGAAAGATGTGTAAGAGAAATTTGGACAGAATACAAATGCAACATGAACATGGATAGATAGAAAACAAATGCATATGATAAAGAACAGCAAAAAATTAGAAGAGAAAGGAAAGTAGTTTTCAGTAATGAAGGCTATAATAAGATGAATGATAGAAAAATATAGAAAATAGTGAGAATGTTGGCGACAAGGCAATCAAAGGTTCAAACGAGCCAAGATTCATCAGGAACAGAACTGTATTGAGTCTTACAAACATGGCAACACCCAAGCAGATTTGGAAGTCTCTGTACCTTGCTCTTAGACTCAAATCCACCTGTGCTGATCTTGTGAGCAATGTATTTATGTCCTCGTGATGCTGTATTTGGACTTAATAAGCTGTGTTGATTCTGAACCAATTGCAAGGAAATAACTTTGTGTCTTTTGATATGGTCAATCTGGTACTCAGATAATTGGAAGTTGACTGAACTTTAATGTCAAAATATAAGGAGAATAAACATAAATATAAACAAGTGAAAAGCCAGTGAATCACACACAGAAGAAAGCTGATGGAAAGGGAAAACCAAAAGAAACTACTGACAAAAGCAACATTATGGGCAGATTGGAGGAGTTCAGGTGAAATTTTTAAATGTTTAAGTACCACTCAGAATATGTTACTAAACTTATAAAGAGTGATAGCTGAATTAGTATATTCATATGAAAAATATATACCAGTAAAAGTGTACAAATGCTGCAGATCTGGTTGAAATTTATTTTTGAAAGAACATACTTTTAAGAAAACAACTTATGAGCTTGAAGGTATAATAGTAGTCCTGCAGTTCACTGCCTGATGGCAATGGCCCAATCACTCAACAGGAAGAACTGAAAGAAACTATGTCTCCTACACTGAGATACACTGCCATGTAAATCAGCTTATTGAAGGCAATGATGATCTATTAGATTGGAAGATTTCAAATCAGATGCCAAAAACATTACAAAAATGTACAATGAAAAAGAATTCTGTAAAAGCAACCATGTATCATCCATAATTCAACATTAGACTGTTTCTTTTGCTTGTAAACTAAGTCTTCTTTACTCCTGACAATATTCAAATATATATTAAGATGTATTCTTTCAAGTCTTTAGAAGAGACATTACACAAGCCTGTATGTATTTCTTCATCCATGAGAAAACAACTTATCTTATGGTTGCATTTCTTCTTTGAGTTTTGTTTCTTATATTCTGCATAGCGACAGTTCTTAAAATCTAAATGAGGACTAAACCAAGGAAATATAACTAGTTCCAGACATAGGTACTGAAAGGTTGTGCCCAGGACCTTTGTGCCTGATGTCATCTGATGACATTGAAATCTCAGGGTTTATTATTAGGAAAAGAAAAAGGAGAGGAGAGGAGAGGAGAGGAGAGGAGAGGAGAGGAGAGGAGAGGAGAGGAGAGGAGAGGAGAGGAGAGGAGAGGAGGGGAGGGGAGGGGAGGGGAGGGGAGGGGAGGGGAGGGGAGGGGAGGGGAGGGGAGGGGAGGGGAGGGAAGGGAAGGGAAGGGAAGGGAAGGGAAGGGAAGGGAAGGGAAGGGAAGGGAAGGGAAGGGAAGGGAAGGGAAGGGAAGGGAAGGGAAGGGAAGGGAAGGGAAGGGAAGGGAAGGGAAGGGAAGGGAAGGGAAGGGAAGGGAAGGGAAGGGAAGGGAAGGGAAGGGAAGGGAAGGGAAAATAATATGCCAATTGAGGCAAAAACTCAAGACAAAAAGAAAACCCTTGAGAATCTAAGAAATGTAATTGATGCAAATTGAAGTCATGCTGGAGAACAGGATATGACCCTTATTTTAATTCATTGCATGCTTATAAATCTTACTGTGTTACCCTTACTGTAATTTACACAAGCATCGCATTTGTTATAAAAAACAGAATTTGATTTTTTTCCCCCTTTAACAGGAAGACATCTGATGTTACTGTAGTAGGTCATACCACTATTTCTAGCTAAGCCTTACTGCTGTCACAGCAATACAAATTCCACTATGGATACAGTTCCTGCACTGTAGGTTGATGCCAAATCCTCCTGAAGGGATTCAGGTTCACTCAATTGTACATGAACACACATCTTTAAAGTTCAGTCTCAACTGAGGCAAGGAGGGTTGTAATGATGATCTCCAATCTACAATACAGAAGAATCTTTCTAGTTTCATTTCAAACATGAGAAAGGCATAGCACAGAGCCCCTCAGTAGTTTTGGTAGATTTTAGAGAGGATTCATTGGGAGCTGGAAAAAAATCTAGAAGAAGGTGAAAGGGAAGGTAAAAGAAGTCAAATCTCTGGATGGTGGGAAAGAAAAAAATAATTACCATCTTTGAACCCTTAAGCACTTTTCCCGTTTTCTCCATTATCTTTAAGAAAATGGCTCTGTAACCAAGAAATAATTGCCATTGAAAGTTGCTCACTACTTATTCTGTCTTGCCCTTTTTCTGTCTGGCAGTTTAATTTTTACCATTGTCAGCCCTAATACTGAGAAGTAAACAACAAAATCAATTTTGATCTGACCTCTAGTGAGGGAGGATGTAACGAATTCTCCTCGGTAGCAGAAAGGATGGACTCAGATAAGCCAGTGAAGTGTTTTGCAGTACTAGAATGGACACTGCATGTTGACTTAACTTCAGAGGTTTGGAATTATTCTAATGACATGAGCAGAGAGATTAGGTCAGCTTTAAGTTAAGATTTTTGCAAATTAGAGAGATTTCAGAGAAGGAAAAAATATTCAAGCATGACAGAGACTGAAATCTAAATGCATATTCCTTTTAAGAAATGTATACACTTTTTTTTTTGAAACAGAAAAGACTCATAATGTCATAACAAAGTAGTAACCTAATCTTTGCCCCTGTATTACTGAAGAGAAAAGTAGATAGTTCCCAGTAGGATTTCATTGAGGCAAGATGGGTCTTGCTGCTATACCTTTATTTTAAAATGTCTTGATATATCAGTTTTTAAAATGCATCATTCTTCAAAACCACACAAAAGCCATCACTTCAAAAGCCTCTGATTAATCTGAACACAATCAAGGGCATGTGAGATAGCTGCCATTTAGTTCAGCCAAAGCAATCCATGCCAACTGCAATAAACCCATCAAACTGTCATAGAGTCAAGCTGTGAGAAAAAGACTATGGTGATTACATGCAATACTTTCCTTCAGTGGTTTTATAATTTCAATTTTTGTAACATTTCAAGATTTTCAATACTTACAGTAGCAATCCTTTAGTACAGAATATTTTCCCTGGGAGTTACTATCAACAACTTAGCCTATTGGTTTTTTTCCTCATCATTGAATCAAGCATATAAGCTCATCAGACAAGAAATATTGTGATTACAGTTGTATATAAATTATTTAAAGAAATTCAGCCAATCAAAACAGATATTTAAGTACCTATTATCTTTGATGTGTGCATGTCACTCCCATAAAAGGATACAGTCATGGTTGAGAACCCTGAAACGGAACCAATACCTAAAATTAAAATTACAATTTTTTCCTTCAGTCTGAAAGCCTACTGTCCTTCAGCAATGACCCTCTGGACAACAAAAGGAGACCTAATGCACATATCCTGACATGTAGGATGTAAAGTGAGAAATGTGATGTGCTCATTATGATGATCAAGGCGTATAGAGAAGAACGACACCCAAGATTAAGGAAATTTAAGAAAACTGTTTAAATTGTTCTTTCAAAAACACTGCATTATTTATGAGAATCCTTCAGACAGATGGAATTTTGGAACCTCAAGGTGTGTTTTCTTCTCCACAAATGCTATTGGGAACTTTGTCATCACACTGCTAAGAGTATGCCACGTAGCAAGGGATGGAAGTGCATAACTTAGTCATTCTCTACTCTACAAAGCTTTTGATTTAGCAGGATATTTAAACAAAAGTCATTGTCAGATTTCATGGCAATAACAAGACAGTAAGGATGGTAGAGTTTATGAGCTTTGCCAAGACAGCCTCTTGTTAGGATTCCTATTCATCTGACTAAAATACTTGCTATCTCAACCTTGAATAACTTAGGCTATGCTAAACCACTGATATATGCTCTTGGTCTTAGCACATTTATGTAAGCTTAAAAATGCCAGATTCCATTTCAAATTTTTTTTTAGCTGGTGTGAATTTTTTCACAGAAAAAAATATTTTCTGATGAATGCGAGGAGAAAAAAAAAAGAAAGAGTAAGACTGTGTGGTCCTAAGATTGTTGGACATAAAGAGACAGCTGCAGCTGACCTTTTCATTCTATTGAGCACTCTTAGGCTGGTGAGAGTTACAGCAGAACATCTTAGAAAAAGGGAAGAAAAGATAAAAAATACTCAAAACTATTACTGAAAGTAAGGATAGTTGTAATCATCAGGCACTTCAGTACCAATTTAATTGCTTTCAACAGCACTGCTGAACAACAGTTGCAGGGGAAAAAAGTAGTTGTTCCAAATGTAGTCCTGGGAGGATGAGGGCAGGGATAGTGAGAAAACTTGATGTGTCTCAAAAGATCAGACATCTATGACTATAGAAAAGAGAAGGAGCACAAGCCAAACCCACTACTTAACAGGTCTTTCATAATAAGCAGTGGCAAAATTTAGTGAAAGCAGTAACTTCTTATGTTTTTCTAACATAACATTACCATGCAACCAACAATTTGCTGAAAACATAGCGAGCGCCGTATGAATGTCAATAACACTGTAAAAAACAGTGAGATAGAAGTGAGAAGGTAATACACCATATCCAAGTACTTCCATATAAGCATGCTTAATAATTTCCATATCTGAATTATCTGCCTTCTTATGGACCTTGGTAAATACTACATTGGAGCTTTGTTTCACTCATAGCATCTCTTTTTTTTTTTCCCTCTTGACATTATTTTCCGTGTTCATTGAAGCATAACCAGACTGTGATGCTTCTACTAGGATTCAGAAATATGTGTGAAACATTATAAAAAGAACCTATAAGTGAATGATTTTTTTTTTGTGGGATAAGAAATGTGCTAAAGAGCTCCTTAAAAATATGCTTTAAATTGACCTTTGAGTCTTGTTCAAGTTTCTCTCCTTTATTTTTAATTTATGATAACTGTTTTCTCTTTTTCTATATATCAGCTTTCCTAAGGGTTTCACACATTCAGAACATTAATCTCTCTGATTCTGTTATTGCTGTTAACATTTTGCAGTGTCATTCATTATACAATATTGTTTAACATTTCCATCGATTGAAGAAAAACACATTGTCTAATAATTTACAGAATATATAGAATTTGCTTATTCTTTCTTCCGCTTTTCCTGTTTTCCATTATATTCTACTTTAGTTATGATTTACAATCAACTGCTTCTTTGAGAACATCAGTAATCTACTAATTAATGTAAAAAATGAAAATATTGACTTTACCTACCAATGGATTAATAAAGTAACAAAGTGCTGACATCTGGGTCCTTTTAAAATTGTGCAAATAAGCTTTGATGAGATGAATTTTGTATAATGAAGATACAACTTTTTCTAGTATCTTAATATTTTAAAGCAATTCCACTCAAAACTTCTTCAGTATGAAAACATTTGTTCTCAACTATTTAACTAAATCAGAAATTAAGGCAAATGTATGTAAAAATAGAACGTTACCTGATCTTTACTGTATTATACGATTTGATAAAGTTAGTTTCTCACCTTGAGTTCTGATCTTAACATTTAAATAACTTTGTCAATGATGCAGATATTTTAATTCTCATTGCTTTTCATTCGGTATATACACTTTTAATATTCTCAAATTTTTGAAAAAAAGGGAAAGCAGCTCATGCCCTTTATATACTTTGGAAATAAAAATGAATCACTTAATGTTTATAAAAAATATGTAGCTGCAGATAATCTTTACAGATAAGTGTTCTTACTATCTGACCAAAATTAGATTTTATCAGTTTTCAAGTTCTTGATACAGAAATTCTGGAATCTTAAAGTACTGGAAAAAAAAGAATAAAAAGTAACTAATTTGCATAACACATTCATATAGATAACTGAATAATAATAAGAATATACAATACTTTATAGAAAGTCCTACAGAATTGGCTTCAATGAGATTATAAATCTTACAGTTTGGAGTTTTCATTCCACTGTCAAAGGTTATTCCATCTCATACATTGAAATGGCAAAGATGAAAGGAAAATGAATATCTAGAATTTGAAAAAACTTTGGAAAGAATATTAATGTCCTTAGAACAGTCTCTCAGTGTCTGTTCTTGGCTCTCACAAAAATTCATAGTGGAATGATTTTAACATAACTAAAGAATATAATGCATTATTTGTGTCTGTTCAGTGTCTCCTTGTGTGTGCATATTTATTTTATATACATTTTATCTGTCTTCAGAAGAGATAGGCAAGGAAGGAGAGGCAGTGTGGTAGCTCTGTGTGTTCAGAAGTGTTTTGACTGTCTAGAACTTGATGGTGATGATAAGGTTGGCTGTTTATAGGTAAGAATCAGAGGGAAGGTCAACAAGGCAGATGTTGTGGTGAGAATCTGTAATAGACCACTCAACTTGGATGAAGAGGCAGACAAAATATTGTGTAAGAAGCTGGGAGAAGTCTCATAATCACCAGCCCTTGCTCGTGTCGGGGATGTCAGCTTATCGTATGTCTGCTGGAAAAAAATACAGCAGAGAGGAAACAGTCCAAAAGATTCTTGGAGTATGTGTAAGATAATTTCACACAGTTGGTGAGGGAGCCAATCAGAGAAAGTGCCCCCGGGGATGTGTTATTTACAAACATGGAAGGACTTGTGAGTGATGTGATGATTGGAGGCCATCTGGGGCTTTGCCATCACAGAAGGATGGGGAGTCAGCAGAATGGCCACCTCAGACTTCCAGAGGGCAGATTTTGGCCTGTTTAGGAGGCTGGTTGACAGAGTTTCTTGGGAGCCAGTACCAAGGAGAGGACAAAGGAGTCCAAGAGGGCTGAACATCTTTCATTGAATTGAAGAATCATAGAATGGTAGGGGTTGGAAGGGACCTTTAGAGATCATCTAGTCCAACCACCCTGCAGAAGCAGGTCCACCTAGATCAGGAATGCATCCAGGCATGTCTTGAAGACTTCCAAGGAAGGAGACTCCACACCCTTCCTGGGCAGTCTGTGCCAGGGCTCCATCACTCTCACAGTACATTAGTTTTTTCTTATGTTTAAATTGAACTTTTTGTGTTCCAGCTTCATCCCATTGCCCCTTGTCCTGCTGCTAGATACAATAGAAAAAAGGGATGTCCAAACCTCCTGACATCCACTGTTTATGTACTTATAAATATTCATGAGATCCCCCCCTCAATCTCCTCTTCTTTAGACTAAACAGCCTCAGTTCCCACAGTCTTTCCTCGTAAGGAAGATGCTCTAGTCCCAGCATCATCTTGGTAGCCCTGTGCTGGACTCTCTCCAGCAGTACCCTGCCCCTTTTGATCTAGGAAGTCCAGCACTGGACACAGGACTCCAGATGAGGCCTTGCCAGGGCAGAATAGAGGGGGAGCAGAACCTTATTAAAGGCGCGGGAGGAGGCTGTCCCCATGTATCAAAAATGGAGACAGTAGGGAAGAAGAGAACTTTGGCTGGAAATCAGGAGGAAAAAAAAATTATGACATTTGGAAGAATCATCAGGAAACTCAGGAGGACTACAAAAGGATTGTGAAATAATGCAGAGAGAAAATTAGATGGGCCAAAGCCCAAGTACAACTTAATCTGGCTACTGCTGTAAAAGACAACTGAAATGTTTTTATATCAGTAACAAAAGGAGGACTAAAGAGAATCTCTCCATCCTTTATTGGATGTGGCAGGAAACATAAGTGACAAATGATGGGGAAAATGCTGAGGTACTTAATATCTTCTTTATATCAGTCTTATATCAGTAAGACCAGTTGTTCTTTGAGTACTCAGTCCCCTGAGCTGGCAGACAGGGATAGGGAGCAGAATGAAGCCCCCATAATCCCAGGGGCTAGATGGGATCCAATCAGAGATCCTGAGGGAGCTGGTGGAAGTGCTCACCAAGCCACTTTCCATCATTTATCATAGGTCCTGGCTAACTCGGAGGGTCTCAGTGGACTGGAAGGTAGCAAACATGATGTCCACCTGTAAGAAAAGCCTATCAGTCTGATCTCAGTGCCAGGGAGGGTTACAGATCAGATCATCTTGAGTGCCATCATGTGGCACATATAGGACAACCAGGTGATTGGGCCCAGCCAGCATGGGTTTATGAAAGGCAGGTTCTGCTTGACTGCTCTTATATCCTTTTAGGAAAAGATGACCCATTACAGGATGAGGGAAAGGCTCTGGATGTTGTCTATCTGGACTTTAGTAAAGCTTTAGACACCATTTCTCACAGCATCCTTCTGGAGAAATAGATTTGGATGAGTAAAAACTGGCTGGAAGTTGAGTACAAAGAGTGGTGGTGAGTGGAGTTAAGCCCAGTTGGTGGCCAGTCACCAGTGGTATTACCCAGGCTCAGTGTTGGGGCTAGTTCTGTTTAAACTCTTTATTGATGATGTGGGTGAGGGCACTGTGTGCACCCTCAGTGAATTTGCAGATGACAAATAGTTGGGCAGTAATGTTGATCTGCTGGAGGGCAGGAAGGCTCTTCAGAGGGACCTGGACAGTCTGGTTCAAGTGGGCTCATATTCAACAAGACCACGTGCTAGGTCCTGCACTTGGGCTGCAACAATCTCATGCAATGCTACAAGGTTGGGGATGTGTGGCTGGAAAGCTGTCCTGTGGGAAAGGGCCTGGGGATGTTAATCGATAGCCAGCTGAACATGGGCCAGCAGTGTAATCAGCTGGCTAAGAAGGCCAATGGCATCCTGGCTTGTATCAGAAATAGTGTGACCAGCAGGGCCAGGGAAGTGATTGTCCCTCTGTACTCAGCACTGGTGAGGCTGCACCTCAAATACTACGTTCAGTTTGCGGCCCCTCACTACAAGATAGACATTGAGGTACTGGAGTGTGTTCAGAGAAGAGTAACAAAACCGGTGAAGTGTCTAGATAGACAACAAGTCCTGTGAGGAGCAGCTGACAGAACTGGGGTTATTTAGCCTGGAGGAGGCTGGGGAGAGATGTATCGCAGTCTGCAACTACCTGAAAAGAGGTTACAGTGAGAAGAGTATTGGTCTCTCTTCCCAAGTAACAAGTGACAGAATAAGAGGAGACAGTCTCAAGTTGCATCAGGAGAGGTTTATATTGGATATTAGGAAAAAAAAATTCCACTAAAAGGGTTGTTAAGCACTGTAATGGCCTGCCCAGGGAAGTGGTAGAGTCACTATCCCTGAAGGTATTTAAAATACGTGTAGATGTGGCATTTAGGGTCATAGTTTAGTGGTGAGCTTGTCATTGTGAGGTTTATGGTTGGACTCAATGATCTTAAAGGTTTCCAACCTAAGTGATTATATGATACTATAATTCTATGATTTTATAGTAAAACTAGTATTTTGTATGTGACTATCTGGATAAAGTAGGTATTCTGTTACTGTCTCAATTGTTATTTTAAAGCACACTTTTTTGGGAACATCAAGTGCAAGAAATTTTCAAACAGCCTTTTGAAATAAAACGCATCAGATGGAAATATGCTAAATTCTATTTACAGAGTTTAAGCTGATGTCAAGATATTGCTTCCAGTCTGGTATCACCACTTCACAGATTGATATGGTTCATACACTGATTTGTTTTCGTGAGTTTCCACACTACCTGTTCAAAAATTCTCAACAGAAATTCATGTTGGAAAATATGAAGCACAAATATCCAATGTATTTGAGAAACCATAATGATTCAACTTTGCACTAAGCAAATGAAAACAGGATGCATTTTAGCAAATCATATGTGTGAAATTCTTAAATGCAGTTCATTCAGCTCTTTGTGTGTGGATGACTACTAGCTGCAAAAGGCAATGAAGGGTGAGCCCCCTGGTTGCAGAGGAGAAGATCTGGCAGCACACAGACAGTTCTAAATATGTCTGACAAATATTTCCATAAGTTCAATTTTATATAATAGGTGTACTAACACAGTTATGAAAATTATAAAAGAAAAAAGAATTGATGTCATATTTCAAGGAACACAGATAATCATGCAGGAAAACAAACTAACTTCCTCTAGATGAACTGCAGGTGACTTAAACATTTTGAACTGATGGGTAGATCTGTTTCATATTTGCTTGAGATATGTCAGTTATGAATAACACAAGTGATTTCGTAAAGTATCTTCCTTCACTAGAATCACAATTTGCCTTCTGTGGGAAAACTAAGTAAGTAGTGAGAGAAAAGAGAAAGTTGTCTTTCTGTGAAGCAATTTTAATATGCATGGTACTCTGTGTGGGGTTGCTAGAAGGGCTTCCACAGGGGGTGGCCACAGTGCTGTGCTGGCTAACCTCTCTGGTTAAGAAGGTACAAATTAGAGCACTTCTACCGCTGGCTGTTCTAGTAAGGATGGTGCTGGAGCAGAACTGACTTCAGAATTAGGGATCTGTGTTTTAATGAAAGGGACATGGATGCTCATGATAGCCAGGCACTGAGCTTAATGATAGCAAGTTAAAAATCTGTCCATCCAATGGTGACTGTAGGTGTCTGTCTCTTAGTAATGTTTGCCCACTAAAAGCTGTCTTTATGAATGCCAATTAAGAACTCAAGCTGGTTTGTAAAATTCTTTCAGTGTTGTCTTGAAGGTATTTTAAAAATTACTTATTTTAAATTACAACATCTTAATGTCTATTTTCACTATAACGAGTGCATTGTGTTTATCTTTGTTAAAGATTTGTGCTTCTTTAATAACAAATTCTGAGAATCTATGGTCTAATTTATCTATGGATACTTTTCTGCCAAGACAGGATATATGCTGCCATGCATACATGCAAGACATCAGGAGTGACAAGAAACAAAAAAAATTCACAGAAAATAGAGGTCATCTGGTTAAATTTGTTCATAGTGCCACTGAAATAGAAGCACAATAAACAATGAATTTTGATACAATTTTCAGTCTGGAATCCTTTGTACAGAATGGAAGTAAGTTCAAAACACTATTTCTATTAATAAATACATGTGCATTACCTTTACATGTACTGTCATATTTTCTTTGACAAAAAAGGTATTTTCATTTTTGTAACAGAACAATATGGAATGAAAACTACTTTTGTGCTGAGAGGTGAGCACCTTGTCCAATGGCTGAGAGAAAATACTTCTGCCCTAGAAGCAGATCTTGCACCACACGCCACCTGTGGTGGTTTTGCGCTGGTTGGGTGCCAGGTGCCCACGAAGTCATAATATTGCTCCCCTTCCTAAACTGGACAGGGGAGAGAGAAACATAAGGAGTGGTTTTGTGTGTTGAGATAAGGACAGGGAGATCACTCAGCATTTAAAATCACGGGCAAAACTGTCTCAACATTCGGAGAAAAAGCAAAAGGTTTATTTATAAACTATAAGAATATTTATTAATTAACTATAAAGGAGATGAAAAATGAAATTGAATCTTAAAACCCCTCCCCCCACCCCTCCCTCTTCCCAGGACTCTCCTTCCCACTCCACCAGCAGTGCAGGGGATGGGGAATGACAGTTGCAGTCAGTTCATTAGATGGACTTTTCCGCTGCTTCTTCTCAGGGGGAGGCCTCATCACACTTCCCACAGGAGACAGTCCCTCATGGATTTCTTCAGCATAAGTCCTCCCAGTGGGCTACAGTTTGTTACAAACTGCTCTGGCTTGGGGCCTCCCATGGGGCCAGCTTCTCACACCCTGCCCCAGTGTGGGCTATCCACTGGGCGAACAGTCCTTCAGCTACCGACTGCTCCAGCCTGAGTCCCTCACAGGATCACAAGTCCTGACAGCAAACCTGCTCTCCAGCATGTGCTCCTCTCTCCCTATGGGCTCGCAGGACCTGCCAGGAACTTGTTCCACGGTGGGCTTCCCACAGTCACAGCCTCCCTCAGGTATCCACCCGCTCTGCTGTAGGGTCCTCCATGGGCTGTGAGTGGATCTCTGCTCCCTGATGGCCTCTATGGACTGCAGGAACACAGCTGCCTCACCATGGTCTGCACCACAGGTCACAGGGGAGTCTTTCTTCCAGGCCCTAAGCTCCCTCCTCCCCCTCCTTCTCCACTGACCTTGGTATCTGCAGGTGTTTTCACATTCTCACTCCCTGTTGCTGCTGCAGTTTAGCAACTATGTAACACCTTCTTCTCCTCTGCCTTCACAAAGGTATTACCTCCATCACTAACTGGCCAGTCCATCTTCGAATTGACTGGCATTGGCCCTATCAGCTACAGGGGAAGCTTCTGTCAGATCTTTTGAGGGGGGCTACCCCTGTAGCCCCTCTAAAAAACCTGGCCCAGGCAAAATCACTGCATCACTCCTCACCACTTCCTTGGTTGTCCAGTGCTGAAGGACCTGCTTGAGCAGTCCCCACCAGCTGTGCCTTCTCAGTGCCCACCATCAGTGATTCTACTCTGCTCATCCTGGCTGGGCCCACTATTTCCACTACCAATAAAAAAGCATGGAAATAGTGGGAAATTTGTATATTACAGCCAGTTTAGCAGTGGTGTCAACCAAGCAATATTAGAAAAACCTTCACCAAAGTTAAAGAGGATCTTCTTCAATACAGTCTTCATGAAGTTTGGTGATAGAAATCTGTTACTGCTTTGTGAAGTTGAATCTGCCTTTAGGCACAGCAGGCTTACTAGTATGAGTATTAGTACTAAGACAGCTACTGCAAACAAGGAATCAAAATCAAACAGAACTAAAAGATCTACTATTCCTTCTTTTCTGAAGTGAGAATCAGCAAATACTATGCCTACCTTTTTTAGTTTCTATGAAGAAAGTGCTCTATATAAATAGAGGGCAAAAGAAGAGATTCTCACACCTATGAATATGTTGTCCTCCAAAGACACAGTAATAACTGGACTGTCACAATGCTTAGAAAAAAATGAAATATAGTTTGGGAGTTTTATTGCCTCTGAAACGTTATCCTGGAACACTGATTTTTTTTATCTCCAATCTCTTCCAGCTCTGCATTATACAGCAAAACAATTCTTGTACAGCCTTATTTCCCAGTAATATTTCTGGCTATTAACAAGAGTGTAGAATATAGATTACTGTCCTTGTTGTTAACTTAAATCTAAGGTGATATATCTTTCACTGCCTAAAATGTCAATAATCCCAATTAATGAAAACAATCCCATATAACTTTGCAGATTTTTTTTCTAGATAACAAGTTAATAACAGAAAAAGTAATAAAAATATTAAAAGAAAATGCAACAATTTTAGTTAGTTTTTGTTTCAAGGATATGTTTACTACTGCTTAGGCACCAATGGCTTTCCAAAGCTGGTTGTATTGCTAAAAAAATTAATGAAATTCATGTTGTTTAAATCAGGATTGAGATTGCCTTATTTTTTTAATATCCTTTATATTTAAATGAAAAGAATTTAAATGGTAAGAACTACTTCAATAAAATTGAGTTTAAATCAATAATTTTTTGTTAGAAACACTGTATAAAAGAATTCACTCTATTATCATGCTCACAATGCATGCAGAGGTGCAGTTATAGAATCAATTTCCTATAGTAAAAAAATTCAAAGTCTTAGAGACCTATATACCTTCTGTTACATTGATTGTTTGATTTCAAGGAATTGTATTTATTATGATTATGTATTACGCAGGCTTTGTCATACATTGTAAATCATGTGTGCAGCTGTCATCCACTCCCATAGAGAATGAGTACTACTACGATGACATAATATACTAAGTGACCGCAATAAACATTTTAGTCCAGCCAAGAAAATTTTTTGTTACCTCTAAAAAAAGATCTGTAGAAAATACAATGAATTATTAGAAGACAAATATAAAAGAGATGATTATGTGTATATCTCTTGTGAGAGAAAAGATTTCACAGCATTTAGTTGAAATCAGTGAATATTAAAATATCTATACAGGCATTATTCTGTTATTCTAATAACCAAAGGAAAGACCTCTGACTTTCCACAGCTATGTTGTGAACCAATTAGAATTAGATTAAGGGCTTTCTGTCTTCTGGAGTTATTCACTAGAAGTAATAAAACCGGTCTTTTATACGTTTGTTTCAAATTTGGAGCAGTATATAATATTTTCTTAACATTGCCACAAATATATTTTGAGGTGTTTCCATTTTGGAGTAAAATTACCTTTGACCAGCAGGGGTTTTCAAAAGAGAACATAGATGAAAATCTGTTTCTCCAGGTGGCAGATATCAAAGATCCATTCACAATATTAAAAAGTTTCAGAAACACATTTAAAACATCATATGGTATGTATTTGAATTGACACATTTAAGAGCAATTTTTCCTTGAATATCTGAACTGGAAGAAAAGGAAGTGTGCCTGTATGCACTGTCAGTCTTTGGAACTCACAGTGGCAAAAAGTCATTGACATAAAACTTGACTTCATTTGGATTTTAAAGATTGATTGATCTCTCTTTTGGCAAAAACAGATACTCTTACTCCTTTA